>NW_022436976.1:18894294-18955336 GCF_009761245.1 Sapajus apella | reverse complement strand
ACACACACACACACACACACACACACACACACACACACACACACACACAGAGTTTGGTTTCTCAATATGCTTTGCCAAGACCTTGAATTATGTGCTCACTGGGATGAGTTTTTCAACTGGAACTTGCCTTTAAATTTTTATGGTATTATAATTTTTGTTTTTCTCATCCTTGGCCTCCAATTCTTGCTTAAAGGCTATGTCAACCCCATCAACTGCTGTATCCAACTCCTGCCTCTCTGAGGAGCCAAACTTTCAGAGCCTCTTTGTTGGATTCTTGTCCTAACAGAGGGAAGTTTTCCCTCTTCTGCCTACTAAAATTAACAGCGAGACTCTAAGAATAATTTGCACTGATTTTGCTTCAATTTGCAATGTGGGTTCAAGACTCTATAACTTCGGATAATAACAAACTGACTTACCCTATGTCCCCAGTTATTTTTAAATTTAGGGTTAATCACAGGACAGTAGTCATTAATGAAAGACTTTATCTTTAATCCTCTAATCAAAAAAAAATTTAGAAAGAGAAGGCTCCCTTCCATTCCTGTTCTACTTACCCTGTTCCCACGATATGCACAAAAATTACTTATTAGTTTCATATATATTTTTCCAGAGTTTCTTTATTTAAATAAAGAAAATAAGTGAAAAAATTGTGTGTGTATGTATATGTGTGTGTATTCTTATTTTTCTTTTTCACCCAAAAGGTAGGATACCATATACACCATTTTGCACTGTGCTTTTTCACTTAACCATTTATCTTGGAGATCTTTTCATTCAATACATAGAAAGCTTCCATTCAAAGTGGCTCTGGGTCAGGAAAGTCTGCAGTCCAACATATGAGAGCAGTTTATCGGCACTCATCATCAGGGAGCACCAGGCTCATCCCAGCTGTGAGAACAGCTGCCTGTTTCCACAATGACATGGCTTTTACTCCCCAGAAACTCTGTCTCAACCCCAGAAAGAGCTGTATCTAGAGACTCATTTTACACATCATAAAATAAGGCAAGGAGAGCAGAAGGGACTTATCCAAAGTCAGATGGTAGTCAGGCAGAGAATTGGAGGTTGTTAGTTTTCTGTATTCTGAGAGCCCTAAATTCTCCCCACTGTACCACTTATGTCACAAACTTTTTTTTTTTTTTTTTTTTGAGACAGGCTCTTTCGTTATCAGCCAGGCTAAAGTCCAGTGGCACAATCATGGCTCACTGCAGCCTCAACCTCCTAAGCTCAAGTGATCTCCCACCTCAACCTCCCCAGTAACTAGGATTACAGATGCACCCAACCATGTCTAATAATTTTTTTTCAATTTTTTGTAGAGATGGGTTTTGCCATGTTGCCCAGTCTGGTCTTGAACTCCTGGGCTCAAGCAATCTGCCCACCTCCCCAAGTGCTACGATTAAAGGCGGGAGCCACCACACCCAGCCCTTTGTCATAAACTTTTAAGGACTTATCACTACCTGCAGAGTAAATGTCAAATTCTTTTGTCTAGCAAATTAAGGGTGTGATATGGTGGGAATGGTAATAGCACTAGCTGAGAACTTAAAAATCTAGGTTCTAGTCCTCTCTGGGTCCCATTTTATCCATCTATGAAATAAAAGCTTGAACCAGCTGCTCTCTAAGGTCTCTTCTAATGTTTCCAAGGTCTTTGACTTCTGTCTTCTAACCATATTGAACAGTCTGGTCTTTGCAGTTGTGCCTGTGCTCATGCTGTTAGTTCCACCTACATTCTTCAAGGCCCACTTTGACTTTTCCTGGTATTTGCCTATTCAAAAAAGGCTAAGCACTCTCATCTCAGGACTTGGAATCTGCCCTTCCCTTGACCTAGATTACTCTCCCTCCAAAGGGCCATACAAATTGCTCTCTTAGTTCATTCAATTCAGTGTCTGCTAAAAGAAACTTTATAAAGATACTTTCCCCAAGCAAATTAATTCTTCCAACTTTCTCACATGCAGATTGCTCTCAAGATTTAGAACCACAGATCACACCACATTCTTGCCCCAAAGCTGGAGAGTGAGGGGTGCTTCTGCTAGTAGTAGCTAGTCTGTTCCAAAGCCCACAGCCTTTGGAGTCAGGCTTGGGTTTAAATCTTGACTCCACTATTCCCCAATAGCATGACATTGGACAAGTTTCTTAGTCTCTCTGAACCTCTCCTTTCACATTAGCTAAATAGGCATAAAACTTTCTTGACTGTTACAAAAACCACATTACATTAAATATATAAAGTGACTAACACATAATAGGGATTCAATAATTGTCATTTTCTTGTGCCACTTTTTTTCAGTCACAAAACACTTATTCAATACTTTTTATTAGAGAAATAGCTCTGTTTCCTATTTTGATGCCATTTTTAGGCCTGCTGATAGGTAGGTCACAGTTCATTCAAGATGACCTGTACCAGTTCTTTAAAAGAAAGAGGTATATGATGGGGGGAAAAATAGCTTCATAAGCTCCTGCCTTTGGTTCAAGAACAATTTAATAGTCCACTGTTCTTAAAAATCTCTTATTTTAGCTACGACAGATTTGTAAAAATAATCACTGTAAGTCTTTATAGTGAATTACCAACACACTTATTCTGAAGAAGTTACTAGCCAGGGGAATCATTAGACGGGATCTTGGTACCGAAATTCTTGCCATAATTCTGATTTGCATTTAGTCTGCAGAATGTTGTGAATTCTAATAATATATTATCAATTTGTCTCCTATGTGGGCTTCTTTTAGAGAAAAATTCTTCTCTGGATGTATTTTACTACTCTATTCTGTATTTATTTAGCTAGATGTTTGCAGAAAATTGGTAAACTACTACATTAGTTGTTCTTTACATGGTTAAATCACTATACAGCACTAAATATCTCCTGAAGGGGAAAAAAAAAACAAGTCGGGAGTTAAACCATGATGACAAATGTACATTAAAACAGAGACCTTCTAGCAATGCCTAGTATTTTGTTTAGGATTTGGAGAATTTTATTATTTCAAGATTTTTGTTTCTCAAGGATAGTTTACTACTATTCCTATTTTATAGTTTAGCAGAAATGTAAAAATTCCCTTCCTCTATTCTTCCAGCATGTAAGAAAAGGACACTAGCGGGCAAGCACTATTTTTATGTTGACAGCTGAGCTATTTTGAGTCATCTTAGTACTATCCTATGTTTATGCCAAGAAAAGAGGTTAGCATGACAATAGCAATTTAAAAAGTAAACGCTCACTTTTTGGTCACTTAATAATATTTCTTTTGAACAACACAAAGTTGATCTTTTTATAATAAATAATAATGCAGTTCATCAACATAAGCCATTAAACCATAATTAGAAAGCCCTACCTTTTGTACATCTCCTGTGAAATATGCAATGGCCAGGGTGGGCAGAATCATGAAGAGTGCATTGTAATAGAGCAGTCCATATTTTCCCAGCTCCTAGGACAGTAAATAATTAGTTGTTTCATTTGCATTGGTTCTAGCAGATACATAAAACACTGTACAAAATATCACCCAAATTACACATACATACACAAACACACACCCCTTCCCCTACAACATACACAGTAAATGAGTTGTTAGAAGTTTTGCAAACATTAAGAAATAACCTAAACTTTCAAAAGACCAAAAAAAAGCAAACATACAAAATTTTAAACTTACTTCAAATAAATTCCTCAAGTGCTTAAGATCAGAGAAATAAAAATGGCAACTGGCTGCCTTAAAATAGCAAGTAGAAAAGGTTATTTTGAACGAACACACACACATACACACGAGTACCAAAACATCTCCCTGAAGCCATTCTCTTTCCACAACTGAATCAAGAGTCACTGAGTATGTCTTGGGCTTTTCAGAAGCATAACACAAGTGTCATTTAAAAGAGATGGATGAGGCTAGACATGGTGGCTCACACCTGTAATCTTAACACTTTGGGAGGCTGAAGAGGATAGATTGCCTGAGCCCAGGAGTTCGAGACCAGCATGGGCAACATGGGGAAAGACTGTCTCTACAAAAAATACAAAAACAGCTAGGCACGGTGGCCTATGCCTGAGTTAAGTCAGAAGTTTTGCAAACAACCCGAACTTAATCCCAGCACTTTGGGAGGCTGAGGCAGGTGGATCACCTGAGATCAGGAGTTCAAGACCAGCCTGGCCAACACAGTGAAACACCATCTCTACAAAAATACAAAAATTAGCCAGGCATGATGGCAGGTGCCTGTAATCCCAGCTACTTGGGAGGTTGAGGAGGAAGAATCGCTTGAACCTGGGAGGTGGAGGTTGCAGTGGGCTGAGATCCCACCACTGCACCCCAGCCTGGGTGACAGAACGAGACTCCATCTCCCCCCACCACAAAAAAAAACGTAGCCAAGCATGGTGGCACGTGCCTGTAAATCCCATCTACTGGGGAGGCTGATGTGGGTGAATCACTTGAGCCTGGGAGATAAAGGCTGTGGTGAGCCAAGATCAAGATCATGCCACTGTACTCCAGCCTGGGTGACAGACCAAGAACGTATATTAAAAAAAAAAAAAATTGCCAGGAATGGTGATGTGCACCTATAGTCCCAGCTACTCAGGAGACTGTGGTGGGAGCCTGCCTTGAACTCAGGAATCCGAGAGAGGCTTCAGTGAGCTCTGATTGTGCCACTGTATTACTGCTTGGGCAACTGAGCAAGACCCTGGCTCAAAAACAAAACAAACAAAAAGCACAAAGAAAACAAACAAAAAAAGATGGACAGATTCAGACACACAGACTCAGGCCTAAACCAATACCAAGAGACAGCACTTCTCAGTGAAGCATTTCCAAAAATGTGTACATGAAGTACAAGGAAGATTAAGATTACTATAACTACAACTCCCAGAACACAATATGACTCATTGTGCCCTTGGCTAAAGGACAACACACATCTTCAAAAACAGGGAGCCTATAAGAACTCTGAGTCTACCTTTGATTCACATACTTCTGGGACATTCAGCAGGAAGGAGTCTCCTGAAAAAGCCAGCCAGGGTTTGAGGGGTGGGAAGGGGGACAGTGAGGGAGTGGTAAGGATGGGGGCATAACACTTGCCTAACTCCCGTGGTTGAAAGATTACGGACTGATGAGAAAAGTCGAATTGCCTTCTCAAAAGCAGCACTGAAAAATTGGAAATAAATACCCAATGACAGAAAACTAGCTGATTAGGCTGGGTGCAGTGGCTCATGCCTGTCATCCCAGTACTTGGGGAGGCCAAGACAGGCAGATCACCTGAGGTCAGGAATTTGAGACCAGCCTGGCCAACACAGGGAAACCCTGTCTCTACTAAAAGTACAAACAGCCAGGTGTGGTGGCGTACACCTATAATCCTAGCTATCTGAGAGGCTCCAGTACAAGAATAACTTGAACCTGGAAGACGGAGGTTGCAATGAGCTGAGACTGTGTCACTGCATTCCAGCCTGGGCAACAGAGTGAGACTCTATCTCAAAAAAAAAAAAACTGAAAGAAAACTAGCTGATTAGATGATTAGACTGTAACATAGCTGTACACTGAAACATTACATAGCCACTAAAAATGTTTAATGATGCCGACTGACATAAAAAGGTGTTCAAGAAATGGTACAAGTGAAAAATACAAGTTAGAAAACACATCATCCCTCTTTTGCTTAAAATTTTAACATACATGTAAGCGTCCACACACATACACACACACACACAAAATAAAGGATATCCACCAAAACAGTGCTTCTCACTTGATGATAGCATTAAGGGAGATTTATGTTTTCTCCCTCTCGCTTATCCATGTTTTCTACTACTTCCATCATAAACATGCATCATTTTACATAATATTTTAAAGTTAAAAAGTTTTTCATTCAATAGCTGCATTCAGGTCTAAAATACAACACAAAATCTTGATGTTATATGACTCATACTCAACGGACCATGATTGTAAGCAGTCCCAATATTATCAGTAATAAAACTCCTGACTGGCTGCCCTGCCTATGGAGTAGCCATTCTTTTTCTTTACTTCTAAAAAACAAAAACAAAAACAAAACAAAACCTATAAAAGCACCTCAGCATGGCCATATTGCCTTATTACCTCTGGGATAAACCAAGTAACTGATTGCTTATGTTCACCACAAGCATCGGTGTAAAGGTGTGCCTCATATGTATTGCAGCAAGAAAAAAGCCATACTGCAACAACCTTTAAGAATGGCGCCCAGTCAGCCACAGGCATGAGTGTTATCCAGGAAGCAGAGGATGTGCATGGAGGCATATATACACACAGATACACATCATGCAGTGACTGACACACAGCAAAAACTTAAATGCCAAAACTTCTGTTTTTCTTTATACATTTAACTGTGTTGAATATCTTTCTCCCTGCCTTCTTAAAGAAAGTACACTGGCTAAAACTAGATTTAGGGCATCATCATAAACATGTATTATTACGTCTTATGATACATTGTTATGCATCATAAGTCTGTATTATGTTTACATATTATGTTCTTATTCAGCTGTTTAATAGACCCTACATCTTTTTTTTCTTCAGCATTTGTCTTTTACAATCCATTTCTCTTGTTAGCTGACCTTTTATATAGCTGGTAAACCTCTCTGCCTCTAAATAGAATTCTACCTTCTAGTTTGTTGCTTCTAAGATATGAGCTATGAGAAGTAATCAATGAACTTAAAAGTTCTAATACAAATAAGTCATAGTCATTTGTAAGTGAGAAACTGAAGGACTCTCCTAGGAATAAAATACTCAGAAACTTTCTTGACTTTTTCTAGGTTCTAGGGTGTACTATAGATTGTACTATCTAATATGGTAGCCACTAGCATCATGTAGCTATTTCGATTTAATTATAATCACATAAAACTACTGATTTCAGTTTCTCGGTTATTTTCAAGTGCTCAAGAGCTATGCATGGCTAATGACCAGTTAACAGAAAGCAGAAATATAAATTTCCAACATCACAGAAAATTCTATTGAAGAGTGCTCTTTTAGACAACTGAAGCTGCTACACAAATAAAGTGTCATTAATTGTATCCATTTTCCAAAGTAGCAAATTGGCTGAAGTAAAAGAGTAAGAACAATCACTAACTGCTACCTTTTCTCTAGCTGTTTTAAAAAGATAAAAATTCTTACTAGTAACTTCCATTAAAATGCAACCATGATACAGATTCATCAAAGCAAATAAATGGAGGCTAAGAAATGTACATTTAAAGAAAATGGGTTGGAAACAAATCAACACTGTCCTTGGTTCTTCAAGCCTATTCCAAAAAAACTATATGAAAATAATGAACCTACTGTGATAGCCATTCAATCTATACTTCTTTTCTGGAGGAGCAGGCAAAGCCCCTGGCCAAGGCAAGGTCAACTCAATACTAATAGCACTATCAAGCAGGTAGGACACTAGTATTTATTTATTACCTAAGTTTCCAAAAAGGAGCTTAAGTAGTTTCAGAAATACTCTACATGTAATAGAAAAGACTAAAAACTAAGCAGTTAAAGTCATCTGACGGAAGAGAAAATATGGGTAGGAAAATAAGATAAAGTCATGGTCAGTGATAAGATTTAATTATGAGATTAAAAAAAAACAGCTGCTCAGGAAAAACTAGGGTGACATCTAAGATAAACATCTCATATGGGTCTTCGTATAGAATACATTATGATATCAAGGACAATTCCTTCAATTAGCAACCCTAGGATATATAAAGCTGAGGTCTATTTAGTTGTTTCTTACAGTAATGTAATCTTATAATGTTGCAAAAGCAATGCGATTCAAATACTCAGCTTTCTGATAATCTGGCTTGATCTGAAAATAAAATGTAATTTGTCTATATTTAAAGTACATAGTAAACAAACAATATCTGGTAAAGCCTAGGCCAGGAAATTCAGTGTTGCCTCTGAGAGAGATAGCAATGCTCCCTAAAGTTTCCCGTTATTTATAGGGCAAATACACAAAGGCCATCTTTGTTTTGCCTCCCAGGTCCCCCAGAAAGTCCTCTAGAATACAGTCATGAACATTTAAAGACACTTTGGTGAACACTCTTCACCTTCCCTAACCCATAAGAAATCAATATTCATGCAATCCCAGAAAGGCCAGGAATAAAACCTAACTGCTAATTAATTAAAAAATAGTTTCTTATATGAACACCAAAGTATAGGAATTTTATCCTCAGAGGGCCACTATATCTTTCTCCTCCTTGGTAAGTACTTTCTTTATTCCCCACTTTTTCTCTGATGAATTGACATTCCCAACATCAGTATACATCTGTTAAAGAAGATTTAGATTGCTACTTACTTTTGAATCTAATTTTTGTTTGACGTATGCACCATTTGCTGCTGTCAGGACATCGTTTATCAGAATAAAAACATATCCTTCCAGATCAAATGCCAAGTCAGAGCTGCAAAACATAAGCAACACTTTAAGAACAACTTACATTTAAAGAACATGCATTTAATTTTAAATAGGTACGAACTAAAGTATTTACAAAAACATATTCTCATCTAGGGACGTGAATATTAGGCATTTTTATCAGCTACTAGTATTTCTTGATTTCTGGTCAGTTTGTAATTTTACCTCCATAAGGGATTCCTCAGACATAAGAGGCACTAACATTTAAACACATAATTAGCAAAAATCAATCATGTCATTTAATAGCACACTGCTCTGCATTAAAAGCCAGATGATAACAAGCACCAAATTTATCATTAAGTACTTCTGTGAAGCAGGCAGAAGGCATCAGAGCTCAGTTTCACAGACAAGGAAACCAAAAGGACAAGGCCATTAACAAGTCATTTTCTGAAGGTCTACACAAACGGTAGGACTATGTTGCATAGGTAGTTGGGCCCCTGGGTGGAATTTCTGATGTATGGATCATGGTTAGTTCTGAGATCAAGCTAGTAACAGTGTCTAAGCACACAGCAGGAACTCAAACACTTAAATAATTGCTCAATGAACCTGTGAAGTGTAACTAGGGGGTTTAGAGAAACTGAAAATTTCTGGAACTTAGAGTACCAGGCACAAGATAACAATTTAGTAAATTAAACAGAATAAATGAAAATCTGAGAAAAGTATGCCTTCAGCATACTTCAGCACCCTAGCTAAAATAGTGGGACCACAGTCTATGATTTTACAGAGATACTGTATAGGAACCAACACTTCTAATGAGTTCTATACTACTGAATTTTAGACAGGACTAACTTAATGCACACTCCCTACCCCAAACAGTCTAACAACCCTCTGACTGACTTCAGAGGTCTGTGTTCCCTTTCTCCCAATATCTTTTCCAAGTCAAAGGGTCCACCTAGATAAGACTGGTCCAGATAGCAATCCTCTTCAGAACTTTCTTGTTGACCCGAGTAAGCACTGAGGAACCCCTGTTGTTTGGTACAATTTTGGACCCCATCAGATTCAAGGAAATGTTTCAAAGACTAGCAGGGCACCTCCAGAAGAAAGGTAGGAGGCTAGTACAGAATTTTTCTCCAAGGAGGCAATACGACATAGAAGGAAAAGCAGTCAGCTCTACAGCCAATTTCTAGTAACCAGTTATGCCTTTTTTTTTTTTTTAGAATGAAACTTTACTTAAGAGATTGAACTTATAAAATAGGACTAGACTGATAATATTTTCCTCCACCTATACTATGGGAATGTGATGATGGTAAATCAAACCAAGAAGTACACTGGAACTCTTGGATGAAAAACATATGTCTGGCAGAATGTGTGGCACTAGCAAATACATATATGCATGCCCTGGGCTGATTAAAATGTTGTAGAAGACTTCTAGCAATCATTATAATTTTTTTGGTCTGTGGTTATACATTTTCCCCATGTACTTTAAAACTTGAGAAAAATGAAAAAAGCTTTAATAACCTAACAGAATTTCTAAGTTACGGCATTTGTGATGTATCTTGTGCGAGGCCACTTAAAGCAATGTTATCATTCGTTATTTGAAAAGGCAAATGTTTCATAGTCATTTTCTTCACCTCACAGAAGACGACACATGCTCTTCTTCATCAGCATGCAAAATTAAGAAATGTCACATGGTTTATAAAAATACATAGGCTCTGAAGAAAGCCACACATTCAAATTTCAGCTCTGCCATTTATTAGCTCTGTGACCTTGAGCAAGATACTGAATTAAGTTTTAGTTTCCTCAGCTATAAAATAGGAAAATTATACCCATACCTCTCAGAGGTGTTATGAAGAATACATAATAAGATGTGTAAAATGCCAAACATATTGTGCAGTACATGGTCTGTGCTCGGTAAAATGACAGTAACAAATTCTAAATACATCAATTTAACTTTCAACAATCCCAAAAATCTTATCTTTGCCTAACTTTACCTTACTACAGCCAAAAAGATTTAACCTTTTCAAGAGTATTCTAGATGCTTTTTAAAGACATAATTCCTATTTAGGCTATAAAAAATTGTTATTAATAAGTATTGATAATAATTATTGACAATTTATAATGTGCTATTCATAGGCCCACATCTTACCTGGCAGCTACAAAGGCTCCAATAATCATTGCAAATACAGTCATTTTAATACCCCAAGAAAAAGTCTTCCTACAAAATAAAACATTTTAAAATATACATGTGACTTTATTCACACAGACTCATTTTATAACAGAAGCAAAAAATGTGATATGCTTTCTCAAAATCTATAAACAATCATATTTTACACATTTCTGAGAAACTGGATATTTAAAAGAACCCTTTGATGAAGTAAAAATTCACTTTTACTTCATTATAATGGTTATATAAGTTCCTATAATCATTTTTTAAATTTTCATAATTTGTTATTAGTGAGTTTTAATTTTTGTAAATCTGAATTTCTTTAAATAGAAAAATGTCACATACACTTGTACTAAAAGAAGCTAAGACATGAATGCTATTTAAAACCTATACCTATGATTCCGATCCAGCTTCTCCCAGTGGTAGCAGTAGGTACAGAAATCCTAGAAAGTAAATCTCATGTTTGATAGGTTTTCAACTTCAATTCATGACCTTCCTGACTATCACTCCCACAAACTATCAATTCCAGCAGCCAAAGCTGCTTTAACTTCTCAAAAGTTAAGGTAGGAACAAGACAAATAATTTAATATCCCACATATGCTGAGCACCTTTTCAATGTAATTTAAAGAACAGATATATTAGAAACTTAACTCACTTGAGTAAAACTCCCTCAGCAAACATTGTAAACAGGATGGAGAACCTTCTCAGAACTGTGAACATTGGCAGGCTGGAAAACAAAAAGATAATTAGGTAAAATAAAATTTTAAATTTCTTTTAAACTAAGATTTTCCAAATTGGTAGTTAAAATATTGCTATTCTTCCATTACGGAAATTCCATACTGATTAATTTATGAACAAACCCTTACTTCTCTCTAGACACAATTCCTACTTGAAAGCCTAAAAGAGTTGCTTTTTAAAAACCACTAGAAGTGAGAAACATTAAATTAACTACAAAACTTCATTTTATTCTGCTAATTATGCATATACCCTATGCTGTAAACATGTTAGTTGTTAATAGCAAAAGGCTTACTTCTCATTTTTTCACTAGTCTGACCTCCCTCCCACTCCCTAGACCACCAAAAAAACATCTATGAAAGTCTTATCCCATGAAATGCCTTGACTGTCCTTTTGTGGATGTAATTTTGTCTTCATTTAAACTCCAGAGCATTTTGCTTGTACTAGTCAAACATATAGCCTCTTGCAATATAGTTATTTCTGAATATATCTTATCTCACTCCAAAGTGCCTTATACTCCACTGGCAATCAAAGATAGGTATGAATGGTTGGATGACACAGATGATATCTTATCTCACTCCAAAGTGCCTTATACTTAGCTGGCAATCAAAGATAGGTATGAATGAATGGTTGGATGACATGAATAAAAAAAAACCAAACTCTATACAAGATGCACTTTGTAGAAGGCCTGCATTTCTCTCCTAGTGGGTAATGAAATGGAAAAGGATGTCCCACCCATGATAAATTTGTCTTCCTTGGAATCTTCAGAGACATCATCTTAGTCATTCTGTCAGGTGTCTTGGGTTTAAAAAAAAAAGGAAGAAAAAGAACACCTCAACTCGATCCTCAGAAATCTCTCCATTCTGTTTTACAATACCAGGGTTTTAGCTTGCGTGGTAGTGATGAAGCCACTGGATTTCTGTTAAATGGTTTCTCTATTTGTGTCGTTTTAACACAATACACACCACAATAAGAGCAGAAGCCAGAAACTAGAAGGTAGACTAGTTGGAAGGAAAAATAGTGTTACCGTGGAGTCGAGAGCTATTGCTTCTTTCTGAAAATAAGTATGTTGTCTCTACAGTTATATGCCATGGGTAAGATTTAGCAATATTTTTATTAGGGTTCTATCTGATGTTACTTTACTTCACATTAAAAGAAAAACTGCAAAAGTTCTTATCCCTACCCTCCGATTTTGCAGTGTGGAAATTGCCTAAGATATTTATGAACTATATTAAAGAACTGAAATCTCAGAAGCCTAGTATACATATCTTTGCTATTATAGCTGTAGAAAAATAATAAAAATCTCCTATCACAGCACTTTGTGACATTTTAAGACTTCTAACATCAAAATGAGGGGGGAAAAAAACCTCCTCTTTCTCTTCTAAGAAAAGAATGTAAACTAAAACCTTTGGCACCACCTTCATTATTTAGTAGTAACAGAAGCTCTCTGGTCTTTTCACTTTTTTCCAGAATCAATAACGTGTTAAATATTTGACATTCAAGTACAATTTTAAGCATACATTATATTAATCTCACTAGTAAAATAAAGTTATCCATACTTCAGTTTCTTTGTGCTGAACAGTCCCGTGATTTGGTTCCCAAAATATAGAAGAGGTAGTGGAAACGTCTAGAAAATTTAAAAAGGGATAACAAAACTCAATAATAAAGACAGCTAAAACAAGGTCCTTTCAAACAGAAACAATTTTGTTTATATGATCAAAATGTTTTCCACTTAAAACATAAGATTAGTTCTCATACACAATTTTGACCCTCAAACACCCAAACAACACTTATGCTTGGATAAACATTATTATGGCAGAAAGAAAGGGAGGAAGGCAGGCAGAGAAGGCAGAAATATGAATATGATCAACGTGAGACAGAAACATCATTTGCTGTAAATATGATAATGTATTAGAGCCCATGGCTCTAATGTCAGCAGAAAAAGTAAAGGCATTTCATCTTCACTTGGAGTCAAGCAGCAGCAGAAAGAAGAATATAAAATAAACCCAAAGAATAATGAATGCAGGATAAACTGGCTAGATTAGATGGATAGAGAAACTACAAAACTGTTGTACTTTCAACAAGTGCCATTAATTAAAAACAGAAAACTGTTCCTAGATTTTTTTTCTCTTAAGTCTAAAGAGATTGTAGGCCTTCTTTGACACCTATTACTACATTTATTCTTTACATTCATTATAACCATTCTAGACTGGGTAATTTTGAGGGTGCAATTTTTAAATGTGCAAGGCGCTGATAAAATATATTAATATATAGTGACTTCATATTGTTTTTTTTCTTTTACCTTTCGAGGTACATTTCTGTCAAAGTCAGGAAACTTGACTACTCTGAGTGCCTTTCCCACCCAAAGAACTGCCACTGTGGCCACCATCTGTAAACAGAGAACACAGATTCACTGTTCTACACATAAAGACACACACAGAAGTTCTAAAAACATAAACCACGTAATGGTGAGGATTCCAACTAACCTGGCCAAGTCCAACACATAGTGACGAGGGAAATCTACGAAAAGGGCAAAGAAAAAACAAGGTCAGAACAAACGTAACTTAGCTCCGTGAATTCCATTTGCACATCGGCAACATTAATAAGGCATTCCGATACAAGCCACACCAACGTCTGCCCCTAAATCAAATAAAAATCTTGGGAGAAAACTCCCTGCCGGTTGGTTATCAGGCCACCCCGCTGAAGTTGTAGCCTCGGGCGGCCGCTTGTCACGTCTTGTCCGAGTCTACAATTTCAGTCGGCTGCCTGCAAAGGATTTCTCAAGGAAGTGAAGATACAGATCTCCCCAACGGTTTCACACACCTTAAAAAAAACACACACAAATCAACTTCTGCCTCTCGGTTACAGTGACATCAAGGAAATAACTGTCCGCGAGGGTGAGGATGTGCACTTCCCCAGAAGCTGTCAGCGGGTGCAGGGGACACTGAAGCCCCGGCCCCCTGTCCAGGCTACGGAGGAGGGAGGCTTCCCTCGCTCTCCTCCCTGCTCGGCAGACGCAGGGGCTCAAATGTCACCAAGCGAGTCACTTTGCAGCATCGCTCTGAAAGGCGGGGTTTTTGAGGCGCTGCGCCGAAGGCACGGGAGGCGAGCCCCGAACGCGCCGGGCCCGCCGGAGCTCCGCGCGGTGAGCAGTCCCCTGCCCCAGGCCTGCGCGCCCAGCCGGCTCCGTCGCCTGGGCAGCGCGCGTGTGCCGCCCGCCCTCCCCAGCTCCCGCCCAACTTTGCTCGGCTTTAACTTTTGCAGTCAAAGTCCAGGGAACCGGCGCCCAGCCACCGCCGCCCGCTCCTCCTCCGCGGCCTCGGCCGCCGCCGTCTCGGCCCTACCTGTAATTGGTGAGCACGCTCTTGTTCACCACCACGATCAGGAAGGAGCTCACGCCGTAAAAGCCGGCGGCCAGCAGCTTCAGAAACACGGTCAGCGTTTCGGCCGACGCCATCCCCAGCTCCTCCTCATCTCGGAGTGTGGAGGATTTCGTGGGGGCTTCTCCTTTAACCCGAGCATGCTGACGTCTATGAACTTCCGCCATGGCTGCCGCTGCGGCGCGGGCCTGGCGGCGGGGCCTAGCGGCGAGGGGATCTGCAGCAGCGGCTCCCAAGGGACTCCAGGAGTCGGGGACCAAGGACCAGGCCAGCTGCGCGCTCGTCGCCTCGGCTCCCCGCTAGGCCGCCGCCGGTTCCCGCCCAGGGGCAGGGACGCCGGGGTTCACACCCCTGGAGACTTTGCTCGGGCATTGTGCAACGCAGGGTCAGAGGGTGGGGCCGCGCCAGGCTTAGCCTGGGCAGGGGTTGGAGAGAGCCTGAAGAAGGGGGAGCGGCAACCCCCAACCCCTCACACCCCCAGCCCGAGGCGGACAACAAGAAGCCGGGGGAACTACATCAGGACACCAGAGCGCCGAGCAGCAAACCGCAGACGCCGGGTGAGTCGCCCTGCGCTTGCGCACGAGCCAGCGCTTGGTCTCTCCGAGGGGCGCGCACCTGGGGGGGGGGGGGGGGGGGTCGGGTGGCCGAGGGGCTGGAAGGCCGTATTCTCCAGATAACTGCCGCAACATAAGTGCAGACTCTCCTCCCCTCTGTTACAGGTGGCCTGCCAAGTAGTTACAGTACACTGCGTCTAGACTAATTTTGAACGCTCTTTTAGTCTCTCTTGGAGAGGATCAAAACCCTTCAAAAGTATCAGATGTGGATCAACAGTAAACACTCAACAAAAATTTAATTCTGCAATGCCTCAAGCTTCTTACACTTTCTGAACCCAGAAAACACCAAACAATACTTCCTTTTCAAATCAAGTTTTGTTTGTTGTTTTAAGAAAAACGTTGACATATCCCAAAAAGTAGCAGGATAATTAAGCAACTTGGAGATTGGTGAAAGCACAAGGTGTTTGGAGCCTAAAAGACTTCATTTCCAATTGTAGGATTCACAGAAATGACGACGCCCCCCCCCCACACTCCTTATGGTGTGTCTTGGATCAGTTAGATGACCTCCCTGATCTTGATCTCTATGGATGTATAGCTAGCTAGCAAAGAGCTAGTTTTCAGTAAATGGTAGTTATTATTGCATAACAGAAGCAAATCATTATGATCAGTTTAAGCAAACAAATTACATATTGAACTTTAATGGATTAGGAAAGAACTTTAAATTATTTTTCTAAGTGCTTGGTCTATATCTTTATAATTTTTTTTTCTTATTTTTAAATTTTGGTAAACGAGGTATGGTGGTTCACACCTCTAATCCCAGTACTTTGGGAGGCCAAGACAGATGGAATGCCTGAGCCCAGGAGTTTGAGACCAGCCTGGGCAACATAGTGAGACCCTGTTTCTATAAGAAAATGAAAAAATTAGCCAGGTGTGGTGGTGCATGCCTGTGGTCCCAGCTACTCAGGAAGCAGAGGTGGGAGGATGGCTTGCGTCCATGAGGTCGAAGCTGCAACGAGCTATGATTATGCTACTGCACTTCTACTGTAATAGCACAAGACCATCTTAAATAAATTGTGGGAAAATATACATAATATAAAATTTATCATTCTACTCTTTTTGAGTGTGCACTTGAATGGCATGAAGTGCATTCACATTGTTTTGCAACCATCATCATTAATCCATCTTCAGAACTTTTTCACCATCCCAATGTGAAACTCTTTCTGCTTTAAACAATCACTCCCTGTTTCCCCACTTCCATCCCTCTCTGCTATTAACCAGTGTTCTACTTTCTGTCTCTGTGAATTTGACTACTCTAGGTACCTCAGATAAGTGGAATCATGTAGTGTTTGTCCTTTTGTGATGAACTTATTAACATAGAGCCTTCAAGGTTCATCTATGTTATAGTGTATGTTAGAATGTCCTCTAACATTTATAAAGCTGAATAATATTCAATTATATGTATATAATTGGTTTACATCTTTTGAGTTACTTTGAGAACACCTATGTTCTTCAAATGTTCCTTAAAAAACTGGCACACAGGATGAGGTTCTTAACATAGCCTACAAGGTCCTGGATGATGTGGTTCCTACCCAGATGAATAGTGCATCTCCAGAGACACTATTCACGTTTCTCTCCCTAAGCTGCAGATAAATCAACAATGTGGGTTCAGGCTTCTGTGTCTTTACTCTCATTAGTCCCCCTATCTGGGCTGCTTTTTCTCTCCTTCCTCTTACCGAGCTCCTGAAAAACTCTTACGTTACCTCTTCTCTGGGCAGCCTTCCTTCACACTGCCCCCCACCTTCCCACTATATAATTGATATCTCTCCTTTGTGCCTCTCCTACTGCATCTTTATATACCCCCTTTATAGAGTGTTCATCTGTTCCTGCTGCTATAACAAATACCTGAGACTGGATCACGTATAGAAAGTAGAAATTAATTTTCTCACACTTCTGGAGGCTGAGAAGTCCAAGATCAAGGTACCAGCAGGTTCAGTGTCTAGTGAAGCTGCTCTCTACTTCCAAGGTGCCACCTTAACTACTGTATCCTCTGAAGGTGAAGAACACCATGTCCTCACATGGCAGAAAGGACAGAAGGTCAGAAAGGGACAAACACTATGTAAAGCCCCTTTTGTAAGTAAGGCATGACTCCTGCTCACAAAGGCAGAGCCCTATGACTTAGTCACCTCCTAAAGGCCCTACCTCTTAATAATATCACATTGTTGATTAAGTTTCAACATTTGAATTTTGGAGGACATGTACAGACCATATAGCATAGGGGCTCTGTATTGCATGTTTACATATCATTCTTTTCTATTAGACAGTTGCTTCTTGAGGACAGGGGCAGGCAAGGATGCCTAACACAGATTAGATATTTTAGTTGAATTAATCAATTAAAACAAGGAAAATGATTAAATTTCTTCCTTGACTGCTAGCAACAAAAGGAAAAATAACTAAGCCATTGTATTTTAAGAAACATCCTTGTAGAAAAAAATTATTATAGAAGTAACAATGCCCCTCATAATAAAAAGCTAATATATACACATGTACACATTTTAAAAAACATATCTGGAATAGAACCAGAAAAGAACACTAATCCTCAAGCCACACACTACCACTGACACTTAGTGGTTGTGTGACCTTGGGCAAAATTAACAGATATCACTGTGCTTCAATTTCCTCACCTGTAAAATGGAGATAACAATAATGCCCACTTCATAGAGTTATGATGAGAATTAAATGAGTTAATGAATGTAAAGTGCTTAGAACATAGCAAATATGAATGTTTTTTATAATTACTATTATCACTAGCAATTATTATGCAATCTTTCTCTTTTCACTTACTATTCCTTGATGGTCTTTCTGTGGCAACACTTAAACTCTCCCTAATTCTTTTCAAAGGCTTTGGAGTATTCCATTAGTTGGATGCATCATCGTGTAACCCTATAGACATTTAAGTTTTTTCGGTTTACTAACAATCCTTGTCCATTTAATTGTGTGCGGGTATAAGTTTCTAGAAGTAGAATTGCTTTAAGCCTACTTTTTCATAAAAAAATTAATAGAATTGACAAAATTCCAAATTAACAACCTCCAAAGAGTTTGTACTCATTTTTTATTCCTGCTAACAGTATATGAAAATGAAACCCTCTTTTATAAACTCAAGAGGGCAGCAGTGGAGAACAATGGAAGAAGCGGACAATATTTCAAGTTCTACCCTGGGGAAATATGAAATGCCAGGTACAAATTTTCACCACCATAAGTTGTGATTACACAACATGAAAAGATCCAGGCAACTACTGTTTTTCTCAGCGTGATTACTTTATTAATTAACAAACGTTTAAGACCTACCACAGGCCACAAACTGCACTGGATTTTCTCAGCTCCAGTAACGATTTGGTTGCTGTGGACCCTCAGTTAAATGCTATGGAGTTTAATGGAGTCAAGCATTCTCATTAAGTACCCACAAAGTTGAAACAAGTGCCATCTCCTAGTAGGATTTTTATCTCTTTCCTATGTTATAGGTACTTAGACTTTTGGGTAAATTTTGGTATTTTAGGTCCTCAGATCTGTTTTCTGACCTCAGTAATATTAATAACAGAATTATATATGGAGTATTTACACATCATTGGGTGAAACTGAATAAATATTGAAATATATCTGAAAAAGTTGTTCAAGATAAGAAAGACTGAATTAAATGTTCTCATTTAGGTACAAGTATACTCTATTTGGAAAGGTCAACTTTGTGGGTTGATAAATTTTATATCTTACTAGGTAGAATTACTAGCAAAAACTCTTCTTCATATTAAAACATGTCTTTTTATCAAAGCATTGCCTTTAATATCCTGTTTCTCCATGAGGGAATATTGATTGTGTGCACAATTTTTTAAAACATAACTTATATTACTTCTTTCCCCACATGCTCCCTTTCCCTTGGCCCACTCACTCCGCTTACAGTGGAATGTATATAGGCCTCTTTTGTTATCCACCTTCATTCCCAGTTTCCTATTCACGGCCAGCCTGCATCTTACCCAGCGACCTGCTGTGTTGCACCACTGGTTACTTTGTAGTCAAGGAGCAGAGGTCATACATGTTTCCTATATGAACAATACTTGAAAAATTCTGAGAACCAGAGAGCATGGAGCTTCTCTGCAGTGCCTTGTCCTTTTCTTTTTTGGGGTGCAAGGTCAAGTGGTCTTATTGACCACTGAGGATGAGCTTCACAATGTGCTACTCTTGTAATTCATTATATCATTTCATCCTAACCACTCTGAGAAGCAGATATTGTGAAACAACATATAAACAGGGAAGCAAGGGCTGAGAGGGAGTATTAGACATACACTGCATCCCACAGCTCTAAGTGATTGTGTGCAGATTTGGTCCTATGTCTGTTTAGCATTTATTCTGTGTTCCTCCCGTGGACACTCCTATCTCCTTTGGGGCAGATGGACAAGACCTACTTTTACAAGATGTTCTAGCAAAGTCAGCGCTGTCTTCAATTACCAAGTTTAGTGTTTATTAACCCTATGAAGAAGAATAAGCAGGATAAAGGAAGAGTGATGTATTGAAGGCATAATCATGACCCATTCACAAATAGCATACTAGTCACTGAGTTAGGCACTGGAAATACAAAGACATTTCAAGCTTAATATATTTACAACTCAACTTGGCATAAATCCCTCCCAAATAAGTTGCTTCTTTGAATCTCCAATTTTACTGAATTGGCCTCACTATCCACCTATTTGCCATGGTTCTGCTCTCTCTATAATCACCCTGCAAGAGCTCTTTAACCCCACCAAACTAGTTTTACTCCCTCCACTACGCTGAAGCTATTCATTGCAAAGTTACCGATGACCTCCATGGGAACTAGGCCCAATGCACATTCCTAGCCCTCCTGCTTGACCACTCCACAGCGTTTACATTGTCAATATTCTCCCTTCTTTAAGCTGCACTCTCTTCCCTTGACTTCTGGAACTCCACACTCTCTGGAACCTCTCCTAGTACTCTGCCTTTCCTTCTCATCCTGCTTTGCTGATTCCTCTTCTTCTCACAGAGCTTTAAAGTTTTACATTCCTCAGGGCTCAGTCTTGGGTCTTCTCTCTTTATTCTATGTATTCTTACTAAATAATCTCATTTCATTCCATGGTTTCAATTGTGATTTTTTCTTTGCCAATGCTTACCAAATCTACATCACTTATGTTCTCTCTAACTCCAAATTAATGTGTCTGACTGCCTCCTGAATATCTTCACTTGGATAACTCTCTGTTATGCTGCTCAACATGCCTGAAACTAATCTCGTTATTATCCCTTTAACTCTGACATTCTGCTTCTCTGTCGTTCTTTACTGTATCCGGTAATGAATCCTGACAGTTGACATCCTGGCTGTCTTATTTTGCCATCCAAAATACGTACTACTTTGCATTTGTCAGATCTGAACACCATAATTTAATCAATGTGCTGAACCAGTTTATTTTGTATGAGACTATTGAGATCATCAAGGTTTCTGTGAACTATATTGTGGAAAAGAGTAAAAGATTGGATGTCACCTTGAAGCAAGACTGTGATGCTACACTACTGTCCCTGACATGTAAGACATAAACTGGTTTAGTTAGACCATATAAATTAATATAGAGAAAAAGCATTTGCCATGTTAATAGCTACACACTAGGTGTCAGGAAATGTCATGTTGATTCGCCCTAGTAAAAACACTACATCTGGAGCATCAAGTACCATTGAAGTGACCTCCTGATTAAGTTTATAATCATACTCAGTTATTTGCTAAGATTTGTCTTCTGCATTGGACAAACAGGTGACTTAAATGGATATGATGGGATTCATTCATCTTTCAAGCCTTTGATGATGGCACTAATCTCTGTAATTCCTCTAAAGATGTGGCATATCTTTTTATGTACTATCCTGATAGGTAAGGGAAGTTCCAGAGGCTTCCTCTTTTTACTATCGTGGTCCTTATTCCATGGATCAAAGAGACACTGTGAGGATTTTGCCAGCTTCCAAGTATATCTATATGCCTAAACATGTGTCTCTTCCAATTATGTATTCAAGAACTTGAGAAAAAACTATACAGAGGATTTGCAGATCTACTGAGCACATTGTTCTTCAAAGTTGGGCCAGGTCTCCAGTTATCACCTGACCCACTTCTATAGTTGAAATGTGTGTGTCCTCCCACAAATTCACATATTGAAATTGTCAGGAAAAAATAGAGACAAAACTCTAAGTAAAAAGAGTTTATTTGTGAATAGCGTACAAGAAGTATGACTGTAATTTGGGACATACATACAAACCAGGATGGCCTCCAGTATGTACAGGGAACAAAGTAAAATGTTAGGATTTTATTGGAGAAAGAGGAGATTTATGCAAGTTGTTTTAAAAGAAAGCTCTTTGGTGCTGGCAGCAACTTACAAGAGCTGGAGAGTTCTGATAGGTGAATGTTAGTAGTTCTTAGGGAAGACATGTAATCTTGTGAGTTTCAGTTAGGCCTTTATATTTAGAATTGGATTTGTGAATCAGTGTGTCAGGCAAGTGTTCTTGTGTAAGCAGCTAGCTGTCCTCTAGCTGTCCTTGAGCTGCCAGCTGTCTTTGTGTGACTCACATAGTAAACTGTGGTTTGGAAAATATTCTTGTGATAGTTTGTGTTATCAGGAAAATTGTGTGTGACAGCCCTACCATCATGGCTTTCCCTAGCTCCATTTTGCTAGGGTTTAACGCAAGTGACTACATTTTGAATCTGACAACATTCACAAAATCCTAACCTCTAAGGTGATAGTTTTAGGAAGTGAGGCCTTTAGGAGGCGATTAGATCATGAAGGTGGAACCTTGATGAATAGAATTGGTACCCTTACAAAAGAGTCTTGAAAGAGACCCCTACCCCTTCTATCATGTAAGGACACAGCTAGAAGACACCACCTGTGAACCAGAAAGCAAGCACTCACCAGACACCAAATCTGCCTGCATCTTGATCTTGGATTTCCCAGCCTTCAACTGTGGGAAATGAATTTCTATTGTTTATAAGCTACCCAGTGAATAATACTTCATTATAGCAATTGAACAGACTAAGACACTACATAATCCCCCAGTTTAACTGGTAGACTACAGGGCTGTGAGTGCCCAGGAATTACTATCAGTTGGCCAGTGATTGATAATCCCCAAAAGGTCTGGGTATTCCCTTTTTGCTGCTACACAGTCACCCTCACCCTAGTAGATGGCTGCATGTTCCTTTGAGGAAGACTTGAAGGAAGATATACAGTATATACTTGTGGCTATGATATAGGGCCTTCCTCAAAGAAGACCTGATCTCTCCTTCAATCCAAGACGTTCTTGTAATATGCATGGCTTAGGTCTGGAAACTGAATAAAAGACCTTGACTCTCCATTTCCAAGACTCCAGTCAGGGTTTTTTTGTTTTTGTTCTTGTTTTTGTTTTTTGCTGTCAGGTCTGGTTTTAGTGTTACAGAGATTAAGGACCATTTTAGTAGTTTGTCTAACTCTCATTCTTAGGGACATTATAATCAATAGGCTACTGCCCAAAATTCCTATGGGTCAAAACTATGATTACCACTATGTTACTGCTTTTATCATAAATATGCACATCACCTTGTCTTCTGTGGTTAAGTACTACTGCTTGCCTTTGATACTCCAGAACTTCCATCATCTCTATTAAAATGGAGAGCCCATCTCAATAGTGAAAGTTCCCATTATACCTAGCTTACAGAGCACAGACACAACAGAACTTCTCAGGGATGTACATGGTCTATACGCAAGTGTGTTTCTCCACATGTTGGTGATGGGATTTCCTCTGGATTCTCTCAAGGATGTTGTCAAGAGATGGGTGTGTAGATTACACACGATAAATATGCTCCACCATTCCTGTTTCCCTAAGCATTGGAATCTTTTCCTCCACATAATATGAAAAATTCTGGTATATCAACCTCATTAAATAGAGGCTGCTGTTGTGCCCAACTGTCAGTAAATCAACATATTAAATTGTTAGAATGCTTCCACCTGCATCAGCCAACACATTACATCCAGTAACTATACCTCTAAATCGGGAACTATACCTCTTTCAATACATTTGGCCCAATCCAGTGTTATATTTCATCTTCCTTAAGCTTCCATTCCTAGATATATTCCCTAGGTTGATGGTGATATCGTTAGAAAAATCTTGTAATTCTTCTGATTTCCTTTAGGCTTCCCCCTAAATCAAACTTCATGCTTGTTCTTTGGGGTATGTTGCTCTCCGACCCTAGTTATGGGTATAGTGGATAGAGTTTTCAAGCAAGAGAAGGCTAATCTCTCAGACGCAGGAGGACTAACTGCTCCCAATGTCAGAAGAGGCTCAGAGTGCCTTGACAATTCAAAATTCTTAACTCCATCTAAGCCCAAACAAATGTGTACTCATTCCAAGTTTTAGGGTCCTTTTCTTTCCATTTTTTTAACTTCTACGTGAGAGATCAAGACTGTAAATTCAACTGATGTAAATATTGTAAACTGGCCAATTAAGTCTTTTTTATTTTTAACAATATCAGCCCTGTGACTGCAAGAAAAGAGAGATTCTTTTAGGACTGCCATAGAATCATTTTGGCATTCTAATGAGACTTTATAAAGAACGTAAAGACCTGAGTTTGTTATTCTTTCTGCATGTGTTTTATTAAACTCAAGAATTTATCCCACAGCACAGTCCTCACAGTCATTACTATTGCCATCAGTTAAATGCAGCAGGCACATGCTCCTAAGGAATGTCATCACAGTTAACTACAGGTGACAATGTAGTTAACTGATTCATGATTCATTAATCATGGTACTTCTGCATGACATGGATTACCAGAATTTATTTCATATTAGTGAGGAGCTCAGCACTTCATTCTAGCTCAAGGAAAAAAAAACAAATAAATTCTAAATCCCAACTTGTGAAGTCTTTCCTAGAACCAATTTCTATATCAATCAAAGTCCAGTCAAGAGACAGAAACCACACACATTATTTGATTAAAGATAATTTTACATTAAAAATATTAACTAGGTAAATGAAAGGTTAAAAAGAAATGCTTCAAAAACCCCCCAAAACCATAAGGTATCATGGAGGTAGCAACTGCTGGAAGAGCTGAGGGAACAAAGGAAAGAGGCTAGAATGATTAAAACTTAGAAACTTAGAGGAGGAACTCCAAGAGCTAAAACTCAGACTTCTGAGGAGGAAATGCTGCTCAAGTGATTCTGTGGTCTTTGAGTTCAAAAGAGGATCCCCATAAGCCTGAAATTCAGACCCTTGAAGAAATCGCACTATCTGGTTAGTGCTGTTGGCTCATGAGGGTGGGAGGGGAGTAAGGGGAGTGGAGGGTAGTGGGGGGAGTGGGAGGGAAGCACAGTGCCGTGACACAGGCTATTCGGCAAATTTAGGGAAAACTGCAAACTGCATTCAACTACTGCTATGGAAAGAACTTGCTACTTCTGGGATGAAGAATCACTGCTAGACTGATGCTACCAGGAAGCACACAGGAAGAAGCATTTCATTTCTCCTCCTCCAGCTTCCCAGTATCCCTCTAGTGCCACATATGGAAGAGTTTGCACAGAGCCAGCCAGCAAAGCAGAAACGCGCTTTGCAAAATACAAGCATCAGCTTCACAAAGTAGAATACAGAAGGATAGATTTGGAGCTGAGAGACAATTACTTAATACGTGGCACACCCATTTTAGTAAAGGTGTTGCATTCTGTCAACTTGCTACCTTAGAAGTCTAGTAGTCATTCTCAGAGCCTGTCCCTTCCAACTCGCCATATATAAGCTGCTAAATGTCTTTCAAGTCTGAATCCACTGCCATAACCATCATCATCACGAACTCTGCAATGACATTCTAACTAGTCAAGCTAGATGACTCTTCTCCTCCAATTCATTTTGTAAAAATGCAGATCTGGCCTGGAAAGGTGACTTGTGCCTGTAATCCCAGCACTTTGGGAGGCTGAGGATGGTGGATCACCTGAGGTTAGGAGTTCAAGACCAGCCTGGCCACATGGTGAAACCTAGTCCATACTAAAAATACAAAAATTAGCTAGGCATGGTGGCGGACACCTGTAATCCCAGCTACTTGGGAGAGGCTGAGGCAAGAGAATCGCTTGAACCCGGGAGGCGGAGGTTGCAATGAACTGAGATCATGCCACTGGGACTCCAGCTCAAAAAAAAAAAAAAAAAAAAAAGAGAAAAAAGAAAGAAAGAAAATACAGATCTGGTTATTAGAATAAAATCTCTCTCTGCTTTATTTCACAATACTCTCAATTTGGCTCTCCCTTCTCTATTTATGCTGTTGTTCTTTTACTTTGTCAAACACATCCTCTCATTCTTGGACCTTTGCACCTGTTCATCACTTGACTTATGGGCTAATCTCCCATTCCTACAAACTCCAGCTTCCTCCTCCGGCTAACTCCTTTAAGTCTCAAGTAAAGTAGGTAATCTTCAGTGAGGTCTTCCTGAGCCCCAGATATCATTCCTACCTGCTCCTTAAGAGGCATAGTAACTTAAGTTACTAATTAAAAAATTATTTTCCTGCCCTCTGCCTATTGCTTTACCCTCACCATTCACATTCAAGCCATAATGCATAGGCTGCTGTTTATCCTTGATGATTGCTATTGGATTGTGCTCGGAATGTATGCTTCAGATTCTTAGACTCTGTACTTAAAATTTAATGGTGCATAAATATTTTAGAATCTTTTTTCCCTTGTCTATTCATTCTAAACTAGATAAACAATTTTGAAATCTCCATTCTCACAGTCTTCCCTATCTTAGTTGATGGATATGCTATCCTTCCAGCTGCTTAGGCCAAAAACCTTTAATTCCTCTCTTTCTCTCATAGCCCACATCTAATCCTCAGCAACTCACCTCAATGCTATCTTTAGAATAGGTCTATATTCCAACATTTATTACTTCCTGAATGGTGCCCTAGTCCAAGCCACCATCTGCTCTTGCTGAAATATTCTAATTATTTCATCATTGGTTTCTCTGCTTCTATCTTGGACTCATCTATCCTTTCTGCACACAGCACACAGAATAATCTTTTCACAGATAAGTCACTCCTCTGTTCAAAACCATTCAATCACTTCTGTTCTTTCTCTGGATAAAATTCAATGCCTTACAGTGGCTGTAAGACCTGATATAATCTAGCTTCTTGTTACCTTTGTGATCTGATCCACTACCTCTCTTCATACCACTTCACTCCATTCCACTGGTTGGTGGGGTTCACTCACTGTGGGGTAGTAGGGAAGGTGGTGAGGGTGGTGTGGTAATGAGGCTAATTCTGCAAATTCAAGAAGAACTACAAATTCCATTCAGCTACCGCTATGGGAAGACCTTAATGCTGCTAGGGTGAAGAAATAATTGCTGGAGTGATGCTACCAGGAATCAAACAAGAAGAATTTTCCTCTTCCTCCTCTAGCCTCCTTACTGTTCTTAGAACACTTCAAGCACACTTTACTTCAGGGCCTTTGAACTTACTATTAAATACTCCTTCTACAGATATTCCTATGGTTCACTTCCTCACTTAATTCAGATCTTAACTCAAATGTCTCCTTATCAAAGTGGCCTTCTCAAAACTGAAAAAAGAAATGAATGAAGAATGAAATAAATGAAGAGCTATACTATGTTCATAGATGGAAATGCTCAATATTGTTAGGATGTTAATTTTCTCCAAATTTATCTATAGTTTTAATGTAATTCCTATCAAAATTCCAGCCAGGTTTTTTTTAATACATAATGACAAGACGATTCTAAAATGTATATGGAAAGACAAAGAAAATAGAATCGTCAAAAATTATAAAAAAGAAGAAAAAACTTGTAGAACTCACACTACCCACTTTCATGAGTCACCATAAAGCTACAGTAATTAAGACTGTGGTGCCAGAAAAAGGATATACATATAGATAAATGGTTTGGAATAGAGAGCCCAGAAATAAATACACAAATATAGTTGCCTGATTTTTGACAAAGGCACACAATTTCAATGGAAAAAGAATAGTCATTTCCACAAATAGTGCTGAAATAATTCGATGTTCATATGCCAAAAAAGAACCTCAACACATATTTCACAGCTTATATAAAAATTAACTGAAAATAGATCATAGGTCTAACTGTAAAACCTAAAACCATAAAACTTGTCTGGAGTTTGAGACCAGCCTTGACAACCCTGTCTCTACTAAAAATACAAAATTAGCCAGGTGTGGTAGTGGGCACCAGTAATCCCAGCTATTGAACCTGATAGGTGGAGGCTGCAGTACACCATGATCATGACATTGCACTCCAGCATAGGTAACATGAGTGAAACTGCATCTCAAAAAAAAAAAAAAAAAGTAATTACTGACATGGAAGAACTTATTATTGCCATTTTGTTAATTGTTTTCTGCCTGTTTTATAACTGTTTTTGTCCCTCTTTTCCTCTCTTGCTGTCTTCTTTTGTGTTTCAGTGATTTTGTAGTGACATGTTATGACTCTTTTCTCATTTTCTTTTGTGTATTCTCTATAGGCATTTTCTTTGTGGCTACCGTGGAGCTTACATTAAAAATATTGTAACAATGTATCTTAAGCTGCTAACAATTTAACTTCAATTGCGTATAAAATAGCTACTCTTACTCCCCCCCACAACTTCATGTTATTAATGTCACAAATTACATGTTATATATTATGTACCATTAGCATATTTTATAGTCATTTTATACGTTTGTAACTTCTATATCAAAATTAAAAGTATGTTATATACCATCACTTCAATATTACAGTATTCCATATTTACAAGTGAGCTTTGTACTTTTATATGTTTTCATGTTGCTGTTTAGCATTCTTCATTTAAGTTTAAAGAATTCCCTTTAGCACTTTTTGTAAAGCGATGAATTTATTCAGCTTCTGTTTATCTGGGAAAGTCTCTATTTCTCCTTTTTTTGTTGTTTGTTTTAATTACAAATGAGTTTCACTATGTCACTGAGGTTTAAATGTAGTGGCTCTGCAGTGGCTATTCACAGGTGATATCACAGTGCACTGCAGCCTCAAACTCTTGGGCTCAAATGATTCTCCCAACTCAGCCTCCTGAATGGCTGAGGCTACAGATATACAACACTGTTCTCTCTTAATTGCTGAAGGACAGTTTTGGCAGTTATACTGTTCTTGGCTGACAACGTTTTTTCTTTCAGTACTTTGAATATTTATCCCCCCTCCTTCTGGCTCACAATGTTTCTGCTGAGAAATTCACTGATAGTCTTATAAATGACAAGTAGCTTTTCTCTTGCTGTCTTCAAAATTCTTTTTTTTGTTGTTGTTGATTGACGTTTGATTATAATGTATATTAGTCTTGATAAAAGAAAAACTGCATCTGAATTAAATTTAAAGGAATTGAATTGGGCAATGAATGATTCACACATTGGGCAGTCCCCCAGAATCAGAGCAGATTCACGGAGACTCCAGTACAGCCAGGTGGTGGAAGAAAATTTACAGACAAAAGAGAAAAAAAAAGGAAATGACATATAGAAATCAGCAGTGAGGTGCAGAAGCAGCTGGATTGGTTACAGGTTGGTGTTTGCCTTATTGGAACACTTAGCAGTTTATGAGTGGGTAAAGTATGGCCTCTGGGACTGGCCAAGACTCAGTTATTGTTACAGGCACATACTCCTAAGTTAGGTTTTAGATCTTGTCTATTAAGCTACTTTACAGTTTATCCACAAGGACTCAAATATAGAAGTATAGATCCTTTCTTAGGCCATCTGTGGTTTGCTTTAACAGTGTGCAATTCTTTGGAATCATCTAGTTGGAATATGTTGTGCTTGTTGAATCTGGACGTTCATTTCATTTCCCAGATTTGTGAAGTTTCTGGACTTTGTTTCTGCAAATAAACTTTCTGCCTCCTTCTCTCTCTCTCTTCTGTTCTCTACTCCCATATCCATAAGCTGGCCCACTTGCTACTGTCACATTAGTCCCTTAGCTTTCTTAACCCTTCCTACTTTTTTGTTGTTATGGCTCTGGATGGAAAATTTCAAATGATCTGTCTTTGTCTTTGCTGATTCTTCTGCTTAAGTTGATGGTTGAATTTCTCTAGTGAATTGTTCAATTCAGTTATTGTATTTGTCAGCTCTGTCTCAAAAAAAATTTTTCTTTAGGGTTAATTTAGGAGATATTCTGCTCCTTTAATTGGCCCTTTTTTCCCGGTTTCTTTATGTGTTATAACTGTGCTTATATTCATGCATTGAAAAACACAACAACTACCCCTTCCAGTCTTTATGGACTGTCTTCATACAGGGAAAGACCTTCATCAAGCAGCACAGCTAAAGACTGAGAGTTTCTCAAACCTTTTCTGTGGATGCATTTTCTCTGGAGTTGTGCATACAAATTCCGACATAGAAGGATTTACTGGTTTATTTTCTTCAAGAGCCCTAATCTCCTGCTCTCTTTGGTGTCTGCTCGTAGTGCTGTTGGTTCTCTAGAGCTTATGCAAGCTGCTCAGCAATCTGTTTTTCTCAGTGCCCCCTAGGCTTCTAGAGTATGCTGAATCCTATTAGCAATCCAAATCAGGTAAGACAGAAACTAGTCATTTGGACAGCTCCCTGAAAAGCCAGAGCATTGGATGCATACATCACTGTTTCCTTCTATCTTTAAAGGAGAGGTTGCTGAATTGTATGACTTCTGTCTGCTGTTTCACAAATTCTCTGGAGCAGCAACAAACCACCTAGCTATCTTTTGTTGTCAGTGGCCTCTAAGTACCTATAATATGCTACATTTGTCCATGCTCTGAGGCAGGAGAGACAAAAACCAGTCCCCTGAAAAGCCAGAACACTGGATACATGTTCCAAGTCTTTCCCTTCCCAGGAAGAAGCTGGGAGTTGAGGATTTTCTTCCATTTGTTCTGCACTGAGCCAACAGGAGAAATTATGATGAATGAGGCCATGCTACTTCACACTGTCACCTTTAGTGGTCCCCAACCTCAAAGACTTACCTGTTAGCGCCTAGATTTAGGCAAGACAGAAACCAGTCCCTTGAGGAACGACCCCCAGAAATCAAACGTTTAATGTATGCCTCAACCTCCACCCTCTCTCTACAGGGAGAAGGCAGAAGTTGGGAGTTTTATCCTGATCCTACCACACTGATCAAGGGAGAGGACTACGGTCAGTGAGTGGTACAAATTTTCCCATTGGCTTTGATGCAGCTGGTTTCATGCTCTTCTGGAGTGCAGGGTCATCTAAAGGGATTTCTTGATTTCTCATACAGGAAATTGATCCATGCATTGTTGTTGCAAGTTGATGTCTTTGTCAGGGCAAGAAAGGTCTCTGGCTTCCTATTGTGCCATATTGCTGACACCAGCCTCTTGTGATGAGTTTTAAGACACAACTCCAAAATCACATTCCATAAAATAAAAAAACTGGTAAGTTTAACTTTATCAAAAACTTTTGTTTTGCCAAAGACAATGTTAAGAGAATGATAAGGCAGGCTACACACAAAGGGAAAATACTTGTAAATGACATATTTCATAAGACTTCTATGCAGAATGTATGAGCTTTTACAGCTCATTAATAAGAGACTGATAAGCAATTAAAAGTGGGAAACAGCTGAACAGATGCTTTTCCAAAGAAGCTATATAGTTAACAGGTATGCTAAAAGATGTTTGACATCATTTTTCTTTAGGAAAATGTAAATTAAAACCACAATGTAAATTAATTGATTAATTGATTTTCTTTAGGAAAATGTACATTAAAACCACTACACACTTATTACAGTATGTGTGCACAAATACTTTATATTTCTTTCTTTAGGATGTAGAACTTATTTCTCCTACCCTTGAATGCATGCTGACCTTTAGTGACTCTAGCAAATATTCTGACAAATAAGAACGTGGAAAGGGAAAAATAATAGCTTTACAATAAAAACAACATGGCAGACACCACCTTAACCAAGTGATCAAGTTTAACATCACCATCAAAGTTATGTTGTTGACATGTACTAATGGATGGGATGTGATGTGATAAGAAGAACACTTCACTTCTCTGGTATTGTTCCCCAGAGCTCCTAACCCCAGTCTAATTATTAAAAAAAAAAAAATCAGATAGACTCTTCTACAAATTATTTGGCTAATATTCTTCAAAACTCTCAAGGTCACAAAAATAAGGACTGAATGATTATCTCAGATCAGAGAACAGTTTGGAGACATGATGATTAAATTCAGTGGGATATCCTGAATTGGATCCTGGAACAGAAAAAGGACATTGTAGAAAATCTTGTATAATTCAAATAAAATCTTGTGGGGTTTTTTTGTGCTCTTCCTTGGCCATTCTATCTAAAATATCACATTTCTGGGCTTCCTGTCCTCTAAACTTGTCTCATCTTTCTTTTCAGCTCTGCCACCTCTTGACTGTGTTATATTTATTGTTTGCTCCTCCCAACAAAATACCAGCTCTATGAGAGGGAGTGGATCCAAGTTTTATGAAATACAAAGACTTTGGCTGGGCATGGTGGCTCACAGCTGTAATCCCAGCACTTTGGGAGGCTGAGGTGAGCGGATCAGGAGGTCAGGGGTTCAAGGCCGGCCTGGCCAAACACAGTGAAGCCCTGTCTCTACTAAAAATATAAAAATTAGCTGGGCATGGTGGCGGGTGCCTGTAATCCCAGTTACTTGGGAGACTGAGGCAGGAGAATTGCTTGAACCCAGGAAGCAGAGGTTGCAATGAGCCGAGATTGTGCCACTGCACTCCAGCCTGGGTGACAGAGCTAGATTCCATCTCAAAAAAGGAAGATTTTGTGAACCCTATATAAGAAAAATAAAGAATTTAAAATGAGGTACAAAATATATGTCTAATTAAAATAAGAAAAGAAATCAGAACAAATATATTTTAAAAATCTAGGTAGCAAAAAATTAACACAATATTTTTGTTAATTAAGTACCTGTCATGCTTCTCTATTTTTTTCTGTTTGGGGCTACATATTCATTTGACTGCCTCTGTGTGTGAAAATAATTTTGCAATATATTTCTGATAAAGATAATATAAAAATATTTCAGACTTTCTTCTGGCACTTGCCCAGTTTTTTTTGTTTGTTTGTTTGTTTTGAGACTAAGTCTCACTCTGTTGCCCAGGCTGGAGTGCAGTGGCATGATCTCAGCTCACTGCAACCTCTGCCTCCTGATTTCAAGCAATTCTCATGCCTCAGCTTCTCAAGTTGCTGGGACTACAGGTAAGAGCCACCAGACCCAGCTAATTTTTAAATTTTCTAACATTTGTTAACATTTTTAGTAGTTTTTCTTTTCTTTTCTTTTTTGTATTTTTAGTAGAGACATGCAACACCATGTTGCCCAGGCTGGACTCAAACTCGTATGCCAGGATTACAGGCATGAGCCACTGTGCCCAGCCAGCCAGTCTGTTTTTATTTTTAATAAATGGTATTTACAAAACATGCAGCCTAACATCCAGACAAGTCCACTGAAGTATTGCTACAAATCTGTGCTCTACAAACACAGGAATTCTAATAAATTCTATTTTATACAATTCCCATTAAGAAATGTATAGTTCATTTATAACTGTATACTTTATTGAGTATATTGCCAACAAGAGAGAATTTGAGTAAGAATGAATGAAACTCAAATTATCTCTAATAATTGTATTTGAAGACTGGAAGAGTGTTTCAGAACTAGCTTCTGACTCAAATCTTGTTTCAGTCCTGTTTCTCCTCCTCTGACCACAAACTTACAGAACTTGTTACTGTAGGACAATTTATTTCATGGTATATTCTTTGGATATGTACCATTGTGTCACATGGTTGGTAAATTAGCACAATAGGCAGTGGTAGTATTCTTGGAAGTCATCCCTACATAAGAACAATTAAGTAACTTCATGCAGAAGTGACTGCATACCACCTATACACATTCTATTAAGCTCAGATTAGATCTTTTCTTTTTTTTTACTTTTTTTTTTTGAGACGGAGTTTTGCTCTTGTTACCCAGGCTGGAGTGCAATGGCGCGATCTCGGCTCACCGCAACCTCCGCCTCCTGGGTTCAGGCAATTCTCCTGCCTCAGCCTCCTGAGTAGCTGGGATTACAGGCACGCGCCACCATGCCCAGCTAATTTTTTGTAGTTTTAATAGAGACAGGGTTTCACCATGTTGACCAGGATGGTCTCGATCTCTTGACCTTGTGATCCACCCGCCTCGGCCTCCCAAAGTGCTGGGATTACAGGCTTGAGCCACCGCGCCCGGCCCTTTTTTTACTTTTTAAATGGTTTTATTTTATATACAAATAATGAACAGATGTAGTACCCATAAATTCTACTTTCCAAAAACAGGAGCTTTTTAAAAGAAAACCACGTAACTTTTAAAAGGCGTTGGGATTTCTCTGCTTCTAGATCATTGGTAGGCCAGAAAAATAAAGTTTGTTCTACCAGGAATCAGAAGTTGGAACTGAGTATTTTCCAAGGTGGAAATTCTAGCATGTAGTGTCGCTCTAGGCAAAGATTATTCAGTTCTCATCCCCAACATCCAAAACTACCTATCAGAAGGGTTAAACTAGGTCAAAACAGTCCAGCACAATTAGGCTTCATCAAACAATATCATTATGCTCTTCTGAGATGCAAATAAACCAAAACAGGAAATATTAAAATCAAAAGAGTGTTTGACACTCTCATACAAATTGTTATTTCCTTGTCGTATCCCCTCTTCTATAACATTAATAAAGGGAATATTTTACTGAAAAGAATATTTTATTTATACATCACTAACCATGAATTTTTGCCATTACTTATTATACAGAGGCTGCCCTGTGCCATTATCCAGATGGAATAAGCATTTTACATCCACAATTCACTTCTATAGTTAGCAGAATTTTCATGATTTACATAAGTACATCTGTCAGTGAAGATTTAACACTGAGATGTAACATCAGTAATATCTGATGTTTTATAGATGGCAATGTAGAAAAGATATATTTTAATCACTTTTCATTTAAGTAACCTTATGTAAAAAATAAGCTAATAATTTAGCAGTTCCAAGTGTCCAAAGGGCATTTTCAAGTGCACATAAAAGAAATGGTTACAGAGATTTTTAAGAAGCGTCTTCCATATCCACATCCTCTTGCAACTGCTGTACCATTTTCTCTTCCAAATGCTTCCCTTTGCCTGCAAGAGGGGCTCGGATAAGATGGATGTTTTGCTTGACTTCTTTGATATCCTGAACTTTCTGTAGCTCTTTATTTTTCTTCAGTCTGTTCATTATAAATTTAGCTTGGCGTTTCTGTTTGATCTCTTCAACTCTCTTCATTGCATCAATAGTTTTATTCCATAGCTCTCGCTGGTATTTGAAAGGTTCATTTCTACGCTTTTCAAATTCAAATGAATTATCCACTGTAAGCTCTTTACCAGCTGCTTTCCGGAATGCTTTGGTCCACCTAACTTTGCGAGGATTGCGCTTCTTTTTAAAGTTTTTATGACATTTAGATTTACAAAATCTGAACACCTTGCAATTGTTGCGTACGAACATCATGCCGTGGCCAGGGTAGATGGGCCCAGAACAGAAATAACACTTCTCGATACGCATGTTGAATCCGCATGGGTTCCCACTGAGGAAACGCCAAGCTTCGGAGGAAGTCTAAGCTCAGATTAGATCTATTCCTAACTCAACTTCTCCTTAGATGGAGTCCAAAAATATCTTCTGCTACTCAAATATTATCCGATATAAAAAGAAGTGTAATGGTGAAAACATTGGTGTGGAGACAACAGTGTTAACCAATTGCAAATAAAATGTCTTCTGCAGATTTCATAATTTTTAAAAAATATATAAACCAGTTGAACATGTTGCCATGGTCCCTATTGAGGCCTAAGAAAAATCTCATGCAGGTGAAGAGCCCTGAAGCTTAAACTTCATTAGTTTTTCATCCATGTCTCTAAGAGTAGAAGACTTTGTTTTTCATTATGGCTACATTCTCAGTACATAGAATAGTGTCTTACATGAATAGGTATACAATAAATATATTTTAAATGAAAAAATAAAGGAGTGGGAGGAGGAAGGAAAGAAGTAAGGGAGGAAGAAATGGAGGTAAGGGAGGAAGGGAAAGAGGAACGGAAGATGTGGAATAGTACTTTGCCTAATTTGTATTATAAAAGCATAACATGATTTTCCTACACTTGGCGAAAAATAACTAGCATTAGTTATACTCATTTCCAAGGAAGAACATTACAATGGGACACATGAGGTACTTCAGGACCCTGAACTGCTCCACATTTTAAGAGAACAAGTTAATACAAGGAGGAAATGGATGAGCCTGCTTTGAACTCAGAAAAGGAAGAACTATGATATGGCCCAGGAGAATGGAGTACTGGAGAAAAGAAATTTGGATAGAATCAAAAGAAGAAACTAAAGTTATGATTAAAGGTTTATATACACACATAAATCCAAGCAGGCATATCTAAGAAATGTTGGGCATACTGAAATCTTCTCCTGTTGACTCTAGAAAGGCAAGTGTTATTGATAAATCACATTTCTCACATACATTGACTCATCAATTTTACTTAGGGTTGATATTCAGTAGCAACATACCAGTATGGCCACCCTGTAGTTAGAATATTTAAATACTTTCATAAGAGCTGGGAAAGAGTAATTTCCCCAGGTCCTTTAAGACTTGACCTATTGCCATGGTCACCCTGGCCCCTAAATTGGAATTTCCCAGACCCCCGCAACTAAAAGAGTAAGTCTAGGGTCACATCCTGCTTCAGCCATAAATTTGTTGTGATAGGTTACTGTGCTCATTGATGAGTCATTTGCATATATTCTCTGGTTCTACTAAGCAGTCAACATAGCTGTATGAAAGAAACCATGAACTAAGGGGAGGCCTAGTCTCACTCTTTTGCTATCCTGTGTGTTAGCCTAGGAATACAGCAATATAACTGTTTGCTTAGACTGATGGCTCTCTAGAGTTGGGGTTTCCTAGAGTGGAGCATTGGACAGGTAGTCAGCTTTCCCACAAAGCTAAATGAGGGCGGTAGACAAGTCTCTTCTAGTTACATGGCATCTCTAGCAGCTAGCCCAGAGATGGAACATAGTACTAACACAAACTTTTTTTTTAAGTTGAACAGTACACAAGAAGGTAGAATTTTAAAGGTCTATATCTGGAAAGATCATCTAAAATTATAGAAAAAAATTATTTAAAAATTTCCCTGTTATGCAGTAGGGAATCTGAGGGCTGAAAAGTCAAGGGTCTTGCCCAGAAACTGAGTTTTTAACATAATTCGTTAACAGAACCCTGGCCTCTTGTATCTTCATTCAGTGTTCTTTTTACTATACTGGGCTTCTCCTCTCATATCCAAAGAGACAGGTAACCTCAGTACAAATTTCTCACAGCATGGAGAAATTCAGAGATGACCACAGTTCTCCGTCACCCTTGTGGCAACTGAAAATTTTAAGTGAAAGTCAGTTACACAGGGAAGTAATCTCATATAACAGCCGCAATTGTTTGGGTTTGCTCCTATTCTTGCAACTGGTGGGCAGGGTGAGGTCAAGAGTTCGGACAGAGTGGGAAAGTTTGGAACAGCCACTGTAGAATGTGTGAGGGGAAGATAATAGGAGTTGAAGATGAAGATTGTTGAAGGCTGGAAGAATGAGGAAGAAGTTGAGTAGAATGACTGCACGTGGACAGTTCGGCATGGTAGATTTATGTATTTATGAGACAGAGACTTGCTTTGTCACTCAGGCTGGAGTGCAGTGGCATGATCTTGGCTCACTTCAACTTTGACCTCCTGGGCTCAAGGTGTTACTCCCACCTCAGCCTCATGAGTTGCTGGGATGACAGGTGACAGGTGTGTGCCACCATGACAGCTGGTTTTTTAGTGTTTTCTTTTTTTAGAGAGAGAGTCTTGCTATGTTGCCCAGGGTGCTTTCAAACTCCTGGCCTCAAGATATCCTCACTCCTTGGCCTCTCAAAGTGTGGGATTACAGGCATGAGCTACCATGCCAAGCTAGTAGATGAATTTTAATAAATAATTATCCAGTCCCAAATTTCACAAATGCTGTTTGAGAAATCCTGCCCTAGAAACATTTTAAGTGTTTAGCAGCCACTTGTGACTAGCAGCTATTAACAGCCCTGATACTAGAATATTTCTCTTGTCATTCTATCAGACAATTCTAGTCTGGAAGATTTTCAAGACTCTTTTTACCTCTGAGGTCCAAAGCAAAACAGTGGAAAAACAGAAAAACAACAAAAAGAGCAAGATAGTAAGGATCGAGCTTACTATCCTTACTAGGTAAACAAAAAAGATAATGAAAAAAGTAAGCAAAAGAATGAAATATAACCGCCTTTGAGGCATTAATTTCCGATTAAAGCCCTTAAACCTGCATAGTTCTTATCTGAAATAGAAAGCTCATATTTTGATTCTGCACTTACTGTTCACACAAAAGTGTGGTATTTGGATCAAATAAACTATTGTCTCTCTGTGGGCCCATTGACAAACTAGATGCTGCTTTGTAATCTACTGCTGTGCATTACTTGTTGACTAATCCTATGCTTCTTTCTTGTTATCCTATTATTATAGCTATAAATACATAGTCCTGCCTCTTTTCTTGACAGACACTTTACAGTGCAATAGAGAGTAAACAGGATTTATATTTAATATCCCCTCAGCTTTAATAATGACTGGTTTTAATTCTCCCTTTGAGTGCTGAAATAAAACACCTTCCTGCTCATAACACACCTGCATCCAATCCTGGGCACCTGATTTCTGAAGAAAAATGAGATGTCCTTGATATTTTAAAGTATCTGAATAGCTTCCAGGCAGAAGAGAAATGTTTTTTTAAAAAGTATCCAGTACTTAGAAATAAGAGCAGTGATTACTGAAGATCCTTTCAGTAGAATGCTGGACAACTGTCTGATGGATACATGATGAATTAATATGTAGGGTTGTGTACATTTGATTGACTCTCTTTTGGAAGAGGTTAACTGGTAGAAAACCAATAGCAGTGCAAATGATTCTTGCCCATAGCAATGCAAATGGAATTTATCTATAGAGATATAATTGATTTTCTCCTAGCAGAAAAGATAATTCTGAAGTTTTCAATTTATTACCTTATATGGTATTAACCAGTTTTGCATGTATTAGCCTATTCACTTTAGTGCTGACTGCCTTGACTGCATAAACCTGTCTTCATATTTTCCTTCAAACTAGTTTTAACATCTTATTCTTTATTCATTAATGGGTGGAATAAAATCTTTGACACATTCACATTATATTTCTATAAGAATCATGCTTTTTAACTTTTTGAAAAGTATATTAGCAGAAATCTAACTTGGTCAGGTATTGCTCCTGAATCAAATGCTATGGATCAAGTGGATTTCATGAAAGCCACGGATTTTAAATTTATTATAATAAACTTCCTGACAGTTTGTGCTGATGAACTTCCTCAAATCTACTCACCATCCTGCTCTGTGCCCTGAGATTGGTTTATATGAATTATTGCAATGGCTTTTTTTTAAACCCACGTTTGAGAGTAAATTGAGGTGAGAGAGGCACCTAGGGCACAAAAGTTAAGGAGGCACTTACTCCCAGGGTCAACCTTGCAGTTACAGACCTGAGAATAAGTGCCTCCTTAGTTGTGTCCTGTGTGCCTCTCACCTCCCTAGTCTTACAGTAGTCCCAGCCCTGTCTTAACCCCCAGCTTTTGGTTGATTTTAGCCAATGGGAGGCAGGTAATACAGGTTCAAGAGGGCAAGGGGAGAGTGAAGTTCTGGTATTTATCACTTCAGATTCCTCCCTGGGATTTTGCCTTGGATGGGCAACATGCTGCTATTTTTGGATTCCTGTAATCTCTTCTTCAGTTCTGTAGGCCTGGGGTGGTTGCTGTTTCCGAGGCACTACATTACCTCTTGTGGTTTCCCCACACAATGGCCCCTTCTTAAATTCTGCTCAAGAGATCCACTTTTGTACCACCCGATTCCTGTTGCAAGGCCTGCAAATAGAAATGGCTGCTTTTTAAAAAATATATATATTTTATTGCACTTTAGGTTCTGGGGAACATGTGCAGAACATGCAGGATTGTTGCCTGGGTACTTACATGGCAATGTGATTTGCTGCCTCCATCACTCCATCTATCTATATCTGGCATTTTTCCCCATGTTATCCCTCCCCAACTCCCTACCCCACACTGTCCAACCCCTAGTTCCCCCAACAGACCCCAGTGTGTGATGCTCCCCTTCCTGTGTCCATGTGTTCTCATTGCTCAACACCTGCCTATGAAAAGAACATGCAGTGTTTGATTTTCTGCTCTTGTGTCAATTTGCTGAGAATGATAGTTTCCAGATTCATCATGTCTCTACAAAGGACATGAACTCATCGTTTTTTATGGGTGCATAATATTCCATGGTGTATATGTGCCACATTTCCTTGTCCAACCCATCATCGATGAGCATTTGGGTTGGTTCCAGATCTTTGCTGTTGTAAACAGTGCCACAATGAACATTTGTGTGCATGTGTCTTTATAATAGAAGGATTTATAATCCATTGGATATATACCCAGTAATGGGATTGTTGGGTCAAGTAGAATTTCTATTTCTAGGTCCTTGAGGAATTGCCACACTGTCTTCCACAATGGTTGAACTAATTTACACTCCCACTGACAGTGTAAAAGTGTTCCTGTAGCTCCACATCCTTTCCAGCATCTGTTGTCTCCAGATTTTTTAATGATCACCATTCCAACTGGCACGAGATGGTATCTCAATGTAGTTTTGATTTGCATTTCTCTGATGACCAGTGATGATGAGCATTTTTTCATATGTTTGTTGTCCTCATATATGTCTTCTTTTGAAAAGTGTCTGTTCATATCCTTTGCCCACTTTTGAACAGGTTTGTTTTTTTCTTGTAAATCTGTTTTAGTTCTTTGTAGATTCTGGATATTAGCCAAAAGGGCTGCATTTAGAAAAGTGACTCCACTCCATTCCAGGGGTGTTCAAGCCAAGGCTAGATGGTCAGAAGACATTAGTGCTATGAAGGAGTTCTCTGCCCTGGGAGTAGGCAAAACTGTGCAACTATGATTATGTGTGTGCAGGAGTGATGGAGATTGGGAAAGAGAAATGTCAGAAAGGATAAACATATTGCTTTGTTACCATATATGTAGCCAAGGGAGGTTTGCTGATGGTCTGGAACAGACATCTAGTTAGTGAAAGAGAGGGTTGAAATTGAGGGAGCGATTCTGCTGGATCAAATGTGTCAACATTGGTGAATGTTTAGGTCTGCTCTTAAAAAATGTAACTACCTAACTGTGGGCTCCAAGTAAGAGTATACCAATCTTATGTTCAGGTATGGATTTAACTTGGAAATGCTAAGAACTTAGTACTCTATGTAACAGAAAAAAAAGTTTCCAGATGTGTTGCCTATAGTATGATCAAGATGGTGAAATGCCATCTCAGATTTAACTATGCAATATTCTCATAAAAGGCCTTCTTTGTGGTAGAGAACCCATGTTAAATTTTAGTCATCATGCTAGAACAAGTAGAGGCCTGGTGTTTTTTTTGTTTTGTTTTGTTTTGTTTTGTTTTGTTTTGTTTTGTTTTGTGTTTTGAGATAGAGTCTCGCTTTGTCCCCAGACTGGAGTGCAGTGGTGTGATCTTGGCTCACTGCAACCTCCACCTCCTGGTTCAAGCGATTCTTCTGTCTCAGCTTCACTAGTAACTGGGACTACAAGCACACACCATCACGCCCAGCTAATTTTTGTATTTTTCATAGAGACAGGGTTTCACCATGTTAACCAGGCTGGTTTCAAACTCCTGACCTCAAATGAGCCACACACCTCAGCCTCCCAAAGTGCTGGGATTATAGGCATGAGCCTCCACACTGGCTGGTGTTTTAAGAGCTGATGTAGGTATGGAAATGGCTGAGGCTGGCCCAAGGTGCTAGAATCTCAGTTCCAGGAAAGTGTGGCTCAGCAAGGAAGGGAAGATTGATGACTTGTAAACAGTTTGAATTGTTCTAGTGGTTCTCCCTGCCACCCCATCCACACTCACTGTGGGCTAGAACCTGTGACAGACGCTGGGGATCCAAAAATCACTAGTAAAACACAGATCTGCCCTACAAGACTTTCTCACCTCTGACAATATCAACTAAGTGGTCTTTTAAGTCTTAAATATTGTGTGATGAAATCAATATCTTTGACAAGAGGCCTTTTGGGAAAGCACATTGGAAGATTTGTGTTGGGGTTTGAGGGGACTAAAAAATAATGCCCATCTTCACCACCCAAATTTGAAAGCAATTGATAAATGAGCAGGTAGGTCGACGGCAATTATAACACAGTTTGAGCCGTTTGGACAGCATGGCTCGGGTTCAAAGATGAATGGACTTGTTTAGGAAACTATTCTGCCTTCCCATCTCCGAGTATGGCATTGCTCATCCAGTTGGAGATTCAGTAGACCATTTGAGTATACTGAATGCACACATTAACCAAGGATTGCTGCTCCCTCTACACTGAGACAAAAAAGGAAGAAAGTAATCCATTCCCTAGTGCTCACAATCTTTTAATAGATTAGTCTTACCCAGTTCAGAAATGAGCCAATTGCTGTCACCCCAAATCAGGTTTCACGCTCATCAGTGGGGAAAAGTAAGTAATGGATGGGGTAGAGGTTATGAGTGTTCCTACAGATGAAACTTTCTTCCAATGTGAAACAAGAGGAATGGGGAAATAAATGTTCATTCTTAATTTTCCCCTACCTTTTGATCTTAATCATTAAGTTTATGGTCAATCAGGGTCTATGTATCACCCCTTGGAGAGGAGAGTAGCAGCTACAAGGGAAGTCTTGCTCCCACCTTTTGAGATTGCTTTAGTATTGTGCCTTTTTGCCTTCTTATTTATTTATTTATTTATTTATTTATTTTGAGATGGAGTCTTGCTCTGTCACCAGGCTGGAGTGCAGTGGCATGATCTCAGCCCACTGCAACCTCTGCCTCCCGGGTTCAAGAGATTCTCTGGCCTCAGCCTGCTGAGTAGCTGGGATTACAGGCACGTGCCACCACACCCGGCTAATATTTGTATTTTTAGCAGAGATGGGGTTTCACCATGTTGGCCAGGATGGTCTCAATCCACCCACCTTGGGACCCCGAAGTGCTGGGATTACAGGCGTGAGCCACCATGCCTGGCCACCTTTTTGGCTTCTTTTAAGAATGTTGGTGAAGAGTGTTAATTTTGTACCAGAGGTTCTTATTTTAGATAAATATGTTTTAATCATCATGTTAATTAACTCCAAGACCATTATGTGTCGACATAAAAGCATTTAGCTGCTAGGCCTTTATTTGGGCTATTATTTTTTCTAGTTGGCTCAGGGAAGCTCAGCTCTGTTTATTGTAGTACCTTAGTGACCATAGTTCTGTAAGGGGTAGAAGGTAAATGCCTTGCCCACTGTGAGCTGGTACTATAAAAATGTTAAAACTTTAGACAAATTAAATTTCACAGTTTATCTGAACAAAGAACAATTTATGAATTAAGCAGCACTCAGAACCAAATGAGGTGCAAATAATTCTGCTTAGCATTGTTAGTAGGAAGGTCTTATAGGCTGAACACAGAAGCAAAATAGAGAAAGCACCTGACTGGCTACAGCTAAGTGCCTGCCTTAATTAGGCTTGGTATGATAAGTTGGCTACCTATGATTGGCAGAAACCTGGCTGAAACCTGGCTGCTTGTGATTGGCTGAAACCTGGCTGCTTGTGATCAGATGAAGCTGAACTATTTATTATACTCCTAAGTTTCAGTTTGCTTATGTATGAAGTTAGGCTGCAGTTTGTTATATAAAAACTCAAAGTACAAAGACGACCTCAGGCAAATGGCCTCTTGCTTTTGTAACAGAAATAAGAGACCACAGTCCCCTGATGAGGCATTTGAAAGAAAATTCATCAGTCTCTGATTTCCCAGCTTTTTTTTTTTTTTTTTTTTTGAGATGGAGTCTCATTCTGTCACCCAGGCTGGAGTGCTGTGGTGTGATCTTGGCTCACTGCAACCTCCACCTCCTGGGTTCAAGCAATTCTCCTGTCTCAGCCTCCTGATTAGCTGGGATTACAGGCACATGCCACCATGCCCGGCTAATTTTTGTATTTTTAGTAGAGACAGGATTGCACTATGTCAGTCAGGTTGGTCTCCAACTCCTGACCTTGTGATCCACTGCATCCGCTTCCCAAAGTGCTGGGATTACAGGTGTGAGCCACCATGTCCAGCCCCAGCTTTTGTATAGACATAGTGGTTCCTTCTTGGCCTCCTGGGGCCAATAAGACCAGGAGCATTTACAGAGGGACAAAGGCAACCTTTCCCTAAAGTAATCCACAGATCCCAACTGGCCAGCTAGTCCCAGGAAACAGCACACTCCATCCTTACCCTGGAACTCAGAGACTGGCCTCCAAGGCCATACTCAAATCTCAGCATCAGAATAGAAACCAAGCCTGGCCTTGCAGTCTGCTGCTTATGAGACCCTAGCCACTGATTAGGAGATGATAGATTAAAGTTGGAGTGGAGCTTAGGTTGTCATCTTTCCTAATCCACTACTCCTTGTTCTTGAGCTGCTTTAATGGAGAATCCTCAGCCAAATGTAATTTTAAAGTTGATTTAGTGCCTTCTTAAAGGGTAAAGCTCACAAGCTCCAGCAGAAACTTCCAAAAATAACTTATACAAAAATTCTCAGTGTATTTCAGCCCAGTATTCAGATACAGTATCTGAATACTGTAGTTTAGTATTTAATTTAGAAAAGATAGAAGTGAGAGATTACAGGGAGCATCTTTTAATAAATTACACTGGGGAGGCCAAGGCAGGCGGATCACAAGATCAAGAGATCGAGACCATGTTGAAACCCCATCTCTACTAAAAAATACAAAAATTAGCTGGGCGTGGTGGCACGCGCCTGTAGTCCCAGCTACTCGGGAGGCTGAGGCAGGAGAATCACTTGAACCCAGGAGGAGGAGGTTGCAGTGAGCCGAGATCGCGCCACTGCACTCCAGCCTGGTGCCTAGCAACACAGCAAGACTCTGTCTCAAAAAAAAAAAAAAAAAGAAAGAAATTACATTGGCTGGGTGTGGTGGCTCACTACTGTAATCCCAGCTTTTTGGGAGGCCAAGGTGGGCAGATCACGTGAGGCCAGGAGTTTGAGACTAGCCTGGCCAACATGGTCAAACCCCTGTCTCTACTAAAAAAAATGCAAAAATTAGCCAGGTGTGGTGGCACACGCCTGTAGTCCCAGCTAACTCGGGAGGCTGAGGCAGAAGAATGGCTTGAACCCAGAATGCGGAGGTTGCAGTGAGCCAAGATAGTGCTACTGCTGTACTCCAGCCTTGGTGACAGAGCGAGATGCCATCTCAAAAAAAAAAAAAAGGAAAGAAATTACACTTACGTTAAGAGCAGGCTTAAGGGGAAAGGGAGGGAGTAGAAAGGAAATTTCTATTGAATGCTACAAGGCTCAAAGTACTAGATGCTATTTTATTTAATGCTGAGAATAGTAGTATAATAAATTATTGTTGTCTCCATTTTCAGGTGGAGATACAATAAACTGAGGCTGAGTTTACATTATTTGCTGCAATTCGCTCCTATCTTGCCCTATTCGAAGGCCCACACTTTTTTCTCTTATACTATCGAGAGAAACTAGTATCATTACTTATACTAATATTAGGTATATTTTCTAATTCTTGTTATTTTTATTGTTAGTACTTAAAAAGAACTTGTGTTTTACATTGAGTTGGCAGTGTAGTTAGGGAAACTGTTCTGCTTTGCAGTAAGTCTGGATGGAGAAAACACGGGGAGAACATACGACAACAAGCAGAAAGGAATGAAGGGGAAAAGAGAAAGACGACTTCATAACTTGGAGCCGCGGCAGCTTCTCCTTTTACCAGACAGCAACCAGAAGGAAGAGAACCTGGTAGGTCCCTCGTCTACCTCCTGCAGACCTGAGCCCAACACCTTATCTCAAAGCTTTTCTCTCTTTCTCTTCTCTCATTCAGTCTCCATTTTTCTCTCCTTGTCATTCTTTCTGAGAGTCCAAACCTCCCTCTCGTTGTGAAGAGGCTCCTGAATAGTACTGATGATAATGCATAATAAAGAAAATCTCAAATCTGAAGCAGAAGCGAGGAACCTAAACCAGTTTTTCTCCTCACCCTTAAATGTTCCAAAAGGCCCCCTAAAGCCTTTTAACTTAAATGCCTTTAATTCAACCTCCTCTTCAAGTAGTAACAGTCAAGATTGAAAAATTCTTTCCTCACTCAGTTCTCTTTCAGTTATTGCAATTACAAAATTATTGCTTTTTACCATTTTCACATAAGTTCTATGGAATAAAATGTTAAGTAAGCTTTTATTAGGTAATTCCGAAATTTATTACTTCCAAGATTATTTTTATGTGAAATATATTTCTGAATTCCAAACAAATGGATTACAAATAAACTTTCAAAATGCAACTTTTGTTTCTAAGTTGAATTCTGCCTTTATACTGTTTGAGTTAATGAGAAACAGTAAAATAACAATGTTTTAAAATGTTTAATACCTTATAGGATTTGCTACCAAAATTATTTAGATTAAGGATAGTTATTCTTTTATTTAACAATTCAGAAAAAAAGTTTAAAGTTTGCAAAAACACATTGTATGGCAATGAAGTTCCAACATCTAACAACAAGAAAAAAACTAAAGTTTCACAAAGCTTTTTTAATTGCATAAATTACTAATGTAATACGATTGATGATGATTGTCTGAAATGCTGATATACAGTTAACTCCACATTTATTAAATTAATGGTACATTTATCTTATTTGATATTCAATTATAGAACAAGAGTATTGATGTTATTTAGCTTTCAACAGCGCATTTCTAGAGTCATTCTATGCCGTTCTTGGTCTTGAGTCAGACTTTACTATAGGAAGGCTGATGGTTGAGCAATCTAACTGAGGTAATAGAAAGTCATGAACTGGATCCTCTTGGTAATACTTATTTTCCAAGTTTGTCCTATTATTTACTAAAACTGTTTATTGTTCTTGAACAGACCACTGCTGGCTTGTAATTCTAATTTCTATGTTTTGCTTTCTTATATAATCAATTAGGACATTACTATCTGGAGAAGAATTTCTTTTATAATTTTGGAATTTGGATATTTGCTTCTTGTTACTCAAATATTGCTGCATACATGGTATTTTATGAGGCATTTGAAATTTCACTTGACAAGTTTAACAAATTATCCAGTGGTGTTACATTATTTAATTTATATATATTTTTAAAAGGGTTTGAGTAACATTTATCAGGTGAGGCTCTAGATGTAGGTATGCTCATTGGTTTTTCTGTAGAAAACATTCTTTCAAATTTTCCAGTTTGGACACTCATTGCTTGAATAACAGCTTTATCAAGGTAACCCACAAATTGTTTTGTTAGGCTAGAAAAATTCTGTGACAAATTATAGAGTGTATTCCAAGATCTGTTTTCTAGTGTCTGCTTATTAATTTTCTTCTTTAGTTTATCATCTACAATTGTGTGGTCTGCTTTAAAAGACATGGAGACCTGTATAGCTTTTCTCTGTGCTGCAGGTATAGTTTTTTGGGGTTTGATAAGAGAAACAGATTGATCGCCAATTATAGATTTGAGGATTTCACAATTTTTTTCTAAAACAAAATTTGTTCCTTTATGGTGTATGTTTTCATTTTCTAAAGGATGGGAAGAAAATCTATTTTTTGTCAAAAGTAACATTCGTACATTTTCTGTGTCATGGAAAATTATGGGATTTGTGTCCTTTTGTTCCTGTGGATTAAAGAAAAGAGTAATTAGTCATAAGTTCATTGAGTCGGGAAAGCTCCATATAATTTAAAGCATGTAAATAAAATTGTAAAATATCCTAAACATGACTACATACAAATATTTAATATGAACAATAGCATTATGCAAATACATGAAAATACTGTACTTGTATGTAACATACATCCTTTTTATCTTAATATTCCATAGAGATGTTAGTGATAAAACTTCAACTTTTGGCCTTAAATGTTTTTTGAAATAAAGTAGAATAGGAAAAAATAAACATATTGTTAAATATCTGAGGTGCTGGGTGCAGTGGCTCGTGCCTGTAATCCCAGCACTTTGAGAAGCCAAGCGGGTGGATCACGAGGTCAGGAGTTCCACACAAGCCTGGCCAACATGGTGAAACCCCATCTCTACTAAAAAATACAAAAATTAGCTGACCATGGTGGGTGGCACACACCTGTAGTCCCAGCTACTCCAGAGACTGAGGCGGAAGAATCGCTGGAACTGGGGAGCCAGAGGTTGCAGAGAGCCGAGATGGCTCCACTGCACTCCAGCCTGGGCGACAGAGCAAGACTCCATCTCAAGAACAACAACAACAACAAAAATCTAAGGTACTGCCATTGAGAAATAAGGTAGCTGTTCTGGCATTTGTTAGGTTTCCAAATTCTAGAAATATAATGGCATACCAAAAAATTGATTGAGTCAAAGTTCAGAAGAGACATAACGGATTACAGGCCAAAATGACAAATATGGATATCCTAGTAAATAATTTAAAAATTAAAAATTATCTCTACAACAGTTATTATTGCACCCTAATACTTAGCACAATACCTGACACCTAAAAAGTGCTCAATATATATTTGTAGCATAAAATAGCCAAAGTAATAGATTGACTTAAGAATAGACCATTTTTATCACAGTATCAGCCAAGTCTGGTATGATCACTGAAAAAAATGGCAAAGATCTAGTTTTGCAGTCCACTGGTGATGCCAGTATTACCGATTCAGCCACAGTAATGAATGTTTGTGATGTTTTTGGTCTGTCCAACACCTCAGGGAATTTTCCACTTGACAAGTCTATGCACCTTTACCTAGAGGCAGGAATCATGTTTGTCAGCTTCTTTGCGGTTAGGGCATGGGCATGTGACCTAGGCTCTGCCAATCAGATACACCTATGAAGTCTTCAGTTCAGAGGAAGCAAGGACTGTGAAAAAGTACTGGGAAAACCTATCCTAGTGAGGGTGGTAGGAGTTATATCTAGCTTTGAACGACAGCAGTAACAAATGTTTTAGAATATTCCCTGCTCAGCATCGGAGTTGTAAACTGTTATCTGTTACCAGAGCATGGGCCTCAGTGGAGCAGTCTGGGGCTATATAATTAGGTGATTCCTGATAGACAGCTTTCGAGCCAGGTTGCCTCTCTAGAGACCATGAGTTACTAAATAGCCTTTAATAAATGCACTTTCTGGTTGAGACAGCCAAAACAGGTTGTTAGAAAAATCGACACATGGTCATGGTCCCATCATTTTTGAACTGGGGTCTTGTTATATTGCCCAGGCTGGATTCAAATGACTAGGCTCAAGCAATGCCCCTGCCTCAGACTCCAGAGTAGCAGGGACTACAGGTGCACACCATTGTATTCTGCTAGATTGGTACACTCATTTTAAAAGATCCTTTTAATGCTATAGTTCTATTTTGATGAAGCAAATTGGATAAAGCCTTCTTCATAAAGAAAAACACTGAATTTTCAGCTGGTATAAAAGAATCCCCAGTTCTGGGGTTGTGCAAAGAGCATTAAGAACTTAAGTGCTGTTATCACTTTAGAGTATTAAACCAAAGGATAAGAAGGATTTATCAAAGATTCTGGTCACTAAAATACATGGGTGATTCCTGTAAGTCATATGACTACACATATTTACTTAACAATACATGATATGCTTATTACCATGTGAGAAGTTACTGTCTTTGTTGGACTAACGTTGATTATCTTGGCATGTGGATTTTTCAATTCATCCTCAAAGCACAACGGGAGCAAACTTTTCTTTCTTGCTGACCGATACTTACTTAATCGATAATTTCTGACTGATTTGTTTTCTTTTATATTAAAATCATTCATCTGTGGAGACTTTTTTCTGAAAATAAACACAGTTCAGGGAAATGTTTATGGGGTTAATTGCAGCTTGTCAGTTCTTCTCTGCTTCCCCTTATCCCTGGAATTCACTGACAACTTCTGCACCAACCACTCTCCCATAGATTTTCAAACTAACAAGACCATCCCTTCCTGCCTAGTTTGTGGGAGAAAACAGCAAAAGCAGGACTGAAAGCAAGAGGGTCATATGTATGCCTCTTTGGTTTTTGAGTGAGGAGGAGTTGTATTACATAGATTGAGAAGAACACCAAAGGTAGAGAGGTATTTGCAACATCCTACATTGAAATTCTGGAATAAACTTCACAAGGCAGCTTCATGCCAACATAGGGTGGCCCCAGCTTTGTTAAGAGGATAGAATAGTGTGGTCAGGAAGAGACAGGGTATAGTTTTTAAACAGAGTTCAACTTAAAGTGGTTGTTTATTACTGATTCAAAGTTTGAAACACCCTGGATTAGCGATATTTTTCATTATATAGAGACTGAAGGGTTCATGAGAAAACCGATAACTTTATCCAAAGAAGAGCTACTTTTTCACATCCATGTTGTAGTGTAAGTAAATGTGTGTATTTACTACAAAAACATAATTGTATTCTCTCTATTCATTTTTTCATGCCTTTCTTTCCATTTGACAGTAGTCAAGGTCTGGATGTGATATCTAGTGACTAGGCAGTCTTGGAACATTCATTAGAGTGTACTATGGAACTAAAGGTAATAATAAAGTGGAATAAATTCATTCTGGCCAATTATAAAATGTGTCCTACTAGAAACATCATCAAATGGAATAAAATATTAAGCATTTTAAAATAAGTTACCTTTTATTTCTATCATCTCTTAAGTGACCAACAGAATCCAATGGTTTTCTAGGCTTTTTTTCAATTTGAGCTGAAATTATAAAAGATTTTCATAAAAGACACATAGCTATTTAGACAAATATCTTGCACAAAATATTTTACAATTTAAAATAACATACGGAAAGCACCTAGTATAGTGCCTGGTCTGTAGTAGCTACTCAGTAAATATTTCCTGAATGAACAAGATAGATCAAAACTCCAATATTTGACTAAAACAGATCAAACATAAATGTGGTCTTGCAGATTTTTTGTGGAAGAAAGGCATCCCTGAATTTTCAAATCTCTCCGATATGTGGAGTCATTATTAACCAGTAGGAAGCCTCAGACAGTTAATGCTTGGTAGGGAGGGAACACAGTTTGCAGATATCAAACAGATCTTGCCATGTGGCATGAAGTGTCCAAGGTTGATCTCTTCCAAATATGTCTGGTGGCCACTCCAGCATTCTTCTAGACATAAATGCTATTAGAAACAGTTTCAGCTTTTTTCTTGTCCTGAAGTAGTTTATATTCTAGTGTAGTACTTCCCAGTCTTTCCCATATAATGGCAAGCATGCTAATTAATATTATGTGTACAGTTAACTGAAATAAATGTTTGAGTCTGGGCAGGCTACCATAGGGCCAACTGAGCAGCCTTGATGGCCAAGGAATCAATACTTCAGCATACCTATAACCCCCTCCAAACACTACAGGTTACCACAGCACTCTTTGGGGAGCTCTTTTCTAGAGGGAGGAAACTGTCAATAAACAAGTAAACCAGCTGGGCATAGTGGTGTGCCCCTGTAATCCCAGCTACTCAGGAGACTGAGGTGGTAGGACTGCTTGAGGCTAGGAATTTGAGGCCAGCTGGGGCAGTATAGTAAGACCTCATCTCAAAAAAACCAAAAACAAAAACAAAAAAATGAAACAAGAACAACAAAAGCAAGTAAACCAACCAACAAATGAATATATAATATAATTTTGAATACTTTGGAAGTATTTTAAGTATTCAAGTATTATGGAAGAATATAAACATGGTACTTCACCTAGGGTGGCTATAGAAGGCCTCTTTTAAGAAGAGATATTTGAGCTGAAATCTGAGCAAAGAGAAAGAGGCAGAGGAAACAGCAAGTGTGGAGGTCTCAGTGTAAATCCAGTGTGGCATGCTGAAAAACAAAGAGGCCAGTGTTGCTAGGGTGCAGTGAATTAGAAGGAGAGCAAGATGGGTGAAACACGTTAGCAGGGAAGTCATCTAGGGTCACATAAACCACGGTGAAGAGTTAAGATATTATTCTGGTTACATAGAGATCCTTAGGAGGGCTTTCAACAGAACAATAAGGCAGTTTCATTTATGTTTTAGAAAGATCACTTTGTTTTCTCAGAGGTGGATAGTCTGTGGGGAGAAGGGAGAATGTGGTGGCAAGAGCAGCAATGGAGTAACCAATTGGGAGGCTGTTGCTGTTATCTAGATAAACGTGTTGGTGGATTTGATAAGGGTGGTAGCAGTGTAAGTGGTGGGAAATGGTTGGCTTCAGTTTCTACTGAGAGGGGGATCCAACTTTTTCCCATTTGCAGGAATGGGAAATGTAAGAGAAAAATAGGCCCACTGACTGAAACAAGGTGCTGGGTTGAGGATCCCTGGCTTGTGAAGGAGAATTAAAATCACTCCTCTCCAATGCCAACTGGCTTACCTGGAACCACACCAGAGATGAATGACCGAATCTGCCATACCCCCAATTATCACCCTGGCAGAGGAATCCCATTCACAACTCTAAAATCTGGTCTAGCCTGAGCATCATGAGGTCTGAGTAATGACAACTACAAAACTTCTGGAAAGGGAAGAGTGATGTATAGTAAGTGGTCAATAAGGGAGAGAGAGCCATCTAGAATTCTAAAACGTGAAAAATATTGCCGAGAGCAGTGGCTCACACCTGTAATCCCAGCACTTTGAGAGGCTGAGGTTGGTGAATCACTTGAGGTCAGGAGTTCGAGACCACCCTGGCCAACATGGTGAAACCCCATCTATACTAAAAATACAGAAATCAGCTGAGCATGGTGGTGAACACCTGTAATCCCAGCTACTCGGGAGGCTAAGGCAGAAGAATCGCTTGAACCCAGGAGGTGGAGGTTGCAGTGAGCTGGGATCATGCCACTGCACTCTAGCCTGGGTGACAGGGTGAGACTCAGTCTCAAAACAATAGTAATAATAATATGAAAGATATAAATCTAAGAAAAGAAGCCAACAAAACCTACAAGAAGGCAAGTTCAGCAGTACAGTTAAATAGAAGAATCTAAAAATAAACTGAAAACCTTTGGCATCTTAAGATATACACCTCAATTTTAAGATGTATATTAGCATGTGTCATAGTTTAATTAACAGTGTCAATTGATGACATCTTAGATTTCATTTCAAAGGTATAAATAAAAATATTCACATTAGAGAATAAGCTAGTATTCAATAAAAACAGACTGAAATAAAAATAAAAATAAAAAGAGGTCAAAATTTTAAAAACTGGAAATCTTGGAAGTAAGAAATATAAATCTAGATTACATGGCCAAAGGGAGAATTAATGAACTGAAAGAAAATGTTAAGGAATTCACCAAGAATGCAAAGAGAGATAAATAAAAAACCTGAAAGAACAGTTCAAAATCATGAAAAACAGACTGCAAGTCTTTGACATATCTAATAGCTTTGGAAGAAGAAAATAGAGGAAATGGTGAAGAATGTATATTTGAAGAGATAATAACAAATAATTCTAACTGACGGATGTGTATTTCAAGAATTGAAGATGACAGATAGAATACATCTATATTCAGACACTGTACTGAAAATGAGGATCATAAAAAATAAAGAGAAAAATCGTAAAACTACAAGAAGTTAAAAACAGTTTGTCATAAAGGAATGACAATTGGACCATGAACAGAATTATAATCTATGAATGATTCTGGACAATAATAGAGTTATCGTTAAAGTGCTAAGAAAAAATAATATACATAGTGTAAAAATTTACATCAACACCACTGTCATTCAAGAGTGACAGCAAAATAAAGGCACTTCAGATATACAAGGATCAAAAGAGCTAACAGCCAATAGGTCACCACTGAGAGAATGACTAACACATGCTTTTCAGGAAAAATGTAAGAGAACACAGATGGGGCCGGGTGTGGTGGCTCATGCCTGTAATCCCAGCACTTCGGGAGGCCAAGGCAGGTGGATCACCTGAGGACAGGATTTCGAAACCAGCCTGACCAATATGGTGAAAACCCATCTCTACTAAAAGTACAAAATTAGCCAGGAATGGTGATGCACACCTGTAATCCCAGCTACTTGGGAGGCTGAGGCAGGAGAATCGCTTGAACCTGGGAGGTAAAGGTTGCAGTGAGCTGAGATGGTGCCATTGCACTCCAGCCTGGGCAACATGAGCGAAACCCCATCTCAAAAAAAAATAAGTAAATAAACCATAAATGGCAGGATACAGGAGTAAATGATGAGCACAGAATTTGATAAACTGCTATGTATTTAATTAGCATTGTCTTTAAAAACTAATAATATTTTGTATTTTAAATGAAATATTATTAATATTTGCTGCACTTGTATAAGCTTTTTTCAGTTAATCGATTTATTGTACTTTTGGTGTTTTAGACTTCTGTAGTGTCAGCCTTTTGTTTTTTAACTTTGTTTTACTGAGGTATAATTTACATACAACAAAATACACATATTTTAATGCAATGCAGTTTGATAAATGTTGATAAATATATGCACTCATGTAAGTAAAATCAAAATATAAAGTATTTCCATTATTCTTAGGTAGTTTTCCCCTGCCCCTTGCCCCTTTTAGTCCATTCATTTGATTTGTCCTGTTCTTTCCATCAAACACATTGGCTATCTCAGTGCTGGATACCTGTTTTCTTCCCTCAATATACTGTCTTGTCTAATGTGGTCATATTTTTGGTCCCTTACACTGCATTCTGTATGCTATTCCTAAACCTGCTTTTCAGATTTTGATTCAGTTTCTCCCATGTTTATTCTACTCTTTGCTGCTTTTAATATAATTTTGTTACTTATTGCATTACTTATTTCTTTAAAAATATTTTTCAGTTCTGGTAGCATCATTTCATCCTTGATGATTATGTTTTACATTTCCAAATCTTATTTCATAGAATTCTGATTTTCTTTAATTCCTTCAGCATATAGAACAATTATTGTTTAAGTTTTTTCCTGGTTTGTGGGGTTCAAATTCTGCCAAAATGTGACCATCAGCTATCTTTTAAATATTGACCTCTCTTTGCTACAGAATTTTTTCATAGGTCCCACGCTTGTTCTTATTTTTCTTTCTGCACAACTTTGAATCAGAGCACTTAAATCTGGGCTTATTATTTGTCCAGAAATAATAGGTGTAATTTATTTTGATGCTCTCCCTGTTTACCTGGGTACTGCTAAATTCTCTCCTTAGAAATTAACATGTCAATCCAGATGTTGTTACCTTGTATTATGAGTTCAGGCACTCAGCTACCTGAGTAGCCTGCTAAGGAAGCTGGAGCCTTGGAAAATCATGGAGAAAATTTGTTTCTGGGCACTGTATATTTTTGAAACCTTTTCATGACCCCAGGGTGGTAGTGGCAGTGGTGGTAGCGGTGGGTACTCTGTTCATGTGTGAGGTGTCACTTGGATTTCATTTTTTTATCTCTCTCTTGGGGTATGCAAGTTAGTTTGGTAGTTTGGGAAGGAATTTAGTCAAGTAAAGGCCTCATGGCTCACAAGCTATGTGATGGAATCATGTTTTTTCTTTACACAGTTATCATTGGTCACAATCCAAAAATGATTCCTAGAGAATTGTATTTCGTCTCTTCTGTTGTCAGCTGCCCTTTCAAGTCCCTTGAAGTTAGGAGGTTTTTACCCTAACTCTGAGTACATCTAAAGCAATAAGAGGAAGCCAGAGAAAAAAGTGACAAGTTATGGCCATTACATTTCTTTCCAAATATTGCTAACCCAGACTTGGAATGCGGCTGACTTACAATGAGGAAAGGAATCCCAAGGGGGAGGATTTCACATCTTTCTGTGACCTGTCATTGATAACAAACTCCTTTTAAGTTGAGTGTGTGTGTGTGTGTGTGTGTGTGTGTGTGTGTGTGTGTGTGTGGTGTAGGTGGTTATAGTAGGGGATTCTTTTTCAGAATATTCTTTATTGGCTCTTTCAATGGTTAATTCTTTCTCCTAAGAAATGGAATTGTGCACTGACTTCTGGAAGATTCTTTTAAACTGCTTCGTATTATAATATGTGGCAGGTTTTCTTTGAGTTAGCGATAAAATATTCTACATTCAATTTAATAACTTTTTCTTCTCTGTTTTCTTTTTTTGGTTATTCATTTTGGCTAGGATGAATTTCTATTTATGTTGACAACTTTCCCAGAAGTCTTACTTTGGGACTTTGATAAAAAGTATAAAATGTTTACTCAAGAACTTTTCTAAAGGGAGATTGCTTTGCTGAACGAATACAGCATCCTGTCACTGCTCTCAGGGAACACTTCAGAGAAGACGTGACATCTGAGTGGCACCTTAAAGAACAATGTGATAAACAGAGGGTTGCCTACTTCACAGTCTTTTTTTACCCTTCTTTACTAAAAGCACTCCAGTCTTATCTCCTTCCAAGCAACCATGTCCTTCAAAGAAGGCTGGGGTCTTTCCTGGCTCAAAGGATTAAATCTTGAATAATCTAAGCTATGTTTTTCAAAATGTGAGCTACAAACAATTCATATCTTGTGAAATCGATTTAGTGTATCCTGAACAGCATTGAAAAATGAAATATAATAGAGTATAACAGAATGTATTGTCTGGATCCTTAGTAATAACTGTGCAAAATACAAAAATACTACAATCAAATTCAACTAACAGAGAGAAAGAGAGATAATTAGGACTCTAGGAAGTTGAATCTTCTGCTCCGTGTGTGTGTGTGTGTGTGTGTGTGTGTGTGTGTGTGTAGTATAAAAAGTATTTCTTACTGTGGCCATATTAAAAGTTACAAAAAGTGATCTAAGCCAATGATGATTGGTTTGGATGTGAATGCTTGAGGCTATCTGAGTCAAAGAGAGGTAAGGGGGAGTCGGCTTTGGGAAAACTTTTTTTTCATTCTTACAAAGGCATAGAAAGCATTTCTAGTCACACAAGCTATCTTGAATAGTAATCATCATATTGTACAGCAAGGATAGGAGGACAAGCTACCTGCTAAGATTATTGAGGAAAGACAAACGAACTGGATATTTCCCCCCCACTGTATTCCTCTATTCAATCTCAGCGGCCACAATCAGACAGATAGAAAGCACAAGAATATATTTTTTTCCTTGCATCTGTAGTAGAAACCTTAGTAGCAGATAGTAACTACTCCAGGTCTGTCAAATAGATGCATGAAAATGAATATCTGATGACATTATAAAGCCCCTGAATGAGCCAACCCTGCAAATGCCTTTCTGATGGATCTCTTGTTTTTTTAAATAATAAATACCTTTACTGTTTAAGCAACAGGCTATTGGATCTTCTTTTGCTTGAGGCTAACATCTCTTAACTATTAAAGATGAATAGGAATCTAGCAGGTGAAAACATACGTTTTAAGCACAGACAACAGAAAATGCATCAAATCACACAGTAGTTTGGCTACTGATAAGTATGACTAGAATCGGTGAGGTGTGGATAGATTTAACAGTAAGAAAGGAAGGCTGGAAAGACCGTTGTGGTAGTATAATCAGACTAATATCCTTGGTTAAAGATTTTCTTAATGCTTACATCCTAAGTTTAGATGCAGTTAACTTTTAGTTATTCCAATGTAAACATGCAATTTGTATACCTGTAAATAAAGTAGACTCCTTTTCCTTTTCATGAGCATTAGACTGAATGTTGAATGTAGGAGAAGAGTCTGTAGAACCCAGTGATCTTCTACATGCTTGTCTATGCTGTGAATATAGAACATTCGAAGGCCCTGCATTTTCCATCTAAACATTAGGAAAGGTGGAAAATTATCTTAGAAACTATTTCTTTCCATGTGTATATTAATAAATAATTTATGCTTGGGTATTCACATTTGCAATATTGAATTATGATAACTAGAAGCTGTCTGTTTCTTTAAATAGTTATGAATATTACCTAATCCTCAAAAAAACCTACTATGAGATGGGCATTATCAGTAACACTTTGTCAATAAGAAAACAAACCTTCAGAAGTTAAAAGAGCTGCCTAAGCTCACACTTTTTACTAACTTTTATTTTCTTTGTCTATAAAACTTAATATTCATATAAAATTTATATCTCCAAGTTCAGGGAAAGTCTAAAGTTCAAATACTGAGAAATAAATCCTTCTCTGTTTTAACAAACCATTACTCTCTCTAACATAGAGTAGGTACAGCAGATCAGTTCTAAGTAGAGAAGAAGAAACTGAAAAACAATGATATAGCTTTTCCTAGGCTACAGTATCAGATGGGGTCCATATATTTTGTATAAAAATATACATATCTAGGCATCCAAAATACACGTATGTACATGTTAATATAAACTGCATACTTTGTGATTCTCTATTAACAAACCACACAAATAACTGTTTAGAACCCATATTTTTTTCACACTAGGCACAGAATATATTTAGTTATGAATAATATGAAATAAAAATAAGGTATATGAGAAAGCCTAGGCCACAAGACCTCACATTTTGATGGGATACATAGGATTTGCATACACCAAATAGTAATAAATAACATGGGGTAATAATACTAAAAAGCAACCCAATCAATACACTCTATAAATGAGGAAGGGTTTAAAAAGGGAGAGATATCAATAAAGATTAAAATAGACAGGAAAGATCTCATAGAGGAGGGCAAATGCTAAGATTTAAAAGATGAGGGCATTTCAGGTGAGGTCAACAGCATAAGCCTGGAATGTTCATAAGACAGGCAGAAAAACGGTGTATTTATAGCAGGAAAGGATTTATTATTTGTTGGGATTAAAAGGTAAGTTCAAATAGGTAAAAAGAAGAGTTATGAGAGGGATAGGACACAGATGTCTTGAAAGACAAAGCAACTTTGTCCTAAGGAAAAATTACCAAAATTGTCCTGAGGAATAGAAAATTGGAGCATATCAATAATCCTTAAAAGAAATGTAAAGAAGTTTCAAATAACTACCTTTAAAATATAGTTTAAAAGGCTAACTAGCCCCAAATAGATTTTCGGATAAGCTATTTTAAGCTTTCATGAAACAAATTATTCTCATGTAATACAATATCAATTTAATTAAAAAATAAACAACTTTTCAGTTCTTTTTATAGGCTGGCATAGTCTTTAAAACCAAAGCCTGGAAAAATAAAGAAGGCTATAAGCTAATCTTACCTACGACTTCAGGATTTTTCACAAATCTAAAATAAAACACCAATCAATGCTTTACTAGTAGAAGTTTACAACAGCCAAATAAAATCATCAAGAAATTAAGGGTTTCTATATTTTATCATAATTCATTACCCATAGGTCAAAAAGGAGAAAAATGATGCAATTATTTTTATGGTGGTAATACTGATAAATCTGATAAATTTAACAACTATTATTGATAAGAACTATAATATAACTACCTAGAGATAATACTTTCTTAATATGATAAAGAATATTGGCCAGATGAGGTGGCTCATGCCTGTAATCCCAGCACTTTGGGAGGCTGAGGCATGTGGATTATCTGAGGTCAAGAGTTGACCTCAGATGGTGAAACCTCATCTCTATTAAAAATACAAAAAATTAGCCAGGCGTGGTGGCATGTGCCTATAATACCAGCTACTCAGGATGCTGAGGCAGAATTGCTGGAATCTCGGAGGCAGAAGTTGCAGTGCACTGGGATCATGCCACTGCACTCCAGCCTGAGCAACTGAGCGAGACTCTGTCTCAAAAAAAAAAAAAAAAAAAAAGAATATTTTAACATAATTTCAAAAATTCTATCTGTGTAAAACTAACAGCCAACATCATCATTAATGGTAATATATTAGTCTACAACATGGCACAAGTAACATCTATCACCACTGTTATTTATAAATGTTTAGGGAGTGCCCAGTAATGCAACAGAAAAAGATAATAAAAGTAGTAAAGACTGGGGAATTCTGATTCAACATGGCTGAGTAAGCCTTTATCAGACTTACCCTCCCACAGATAAAAACCATAGACTCTAGATAAAATACACACACACACACACACACACACACACCACAAATGACTTCAAGATCCTGGAGAATGAACAAAAGCAGGTGGCAAAGAAAAAGTACTGATACTTGGTATAACTGACTTGCATTGGGTGGAGTTGCTATTTGTGTGGCTTTTAGCTTGAAGGCAGACTGAAATTGGCACTGCATGGAGCACCTAAAATTCTGCTAGAAAACCCATGTTACTTCTGGCCAGAAGAACCAGAAGACAAAGTTGGGGCAAACAAAGCTGCTAGAAAGGGAGAAGGGAATGCTAGAAAGAAGAGAGCCAAAGATGGCAGCTCCATTTCCTGCATGAGAGACTCCTATGTGTAAGAGACTTCCTGTTCAAGTCTCTGGTTAGCCCCTAAACCATGCATGTTTACAAACTCCTGCAAGCAGCCAGTTAAGGATAAAACAACAGAATTAAAATTTGAGCAGCTGCTTATGAGTCGTTATATATTTTGAGTACAATCAAGATAATCGATTGCTAGAACAAAAGCAGTAATTTTTATAGGACAACAAGAGAGCGCAGAGTCTTCACAATACAATAGTCACAATGCCCAAGATCAATTCAACTTGATCTAAAAGAACCAAGAAAGTGAGACCTAGTGTAAACATAAAAGATAATTCAACAAGACCATGCCTGAAATGACCCAGACACTGGTATTAATAAATTTTTAGAGCAGCTTTTATAACTATGCTTGGTGGGTTGGGCACGGTGGCTCATGCCTGTAAATCCAGCACTCTGGGAGGCCAAGGCAGGTGGATCACTTGAGGTCAGGAGTTTGAGACCAGCCTGGCCAATATGCTGAAACCCTGTCTCTACTAAAAATATTAAAAAAAAAAAAAAAAATTGGCTGGGAGTGGTGGCACACAGCTACTCAGGAGGCTGAGGCAGGAGAATTGCTTGAACCTGGGCGGTAGAGGTTGCAGTGAGCTGAGATTGGGCCACTGCACTCCAGACTAGGTGACAGAGCAAGACCTGTTCTCAAACAAAATAAAACAAACAACAACAAAAAACTATGGTTCGTGAAAAAAGTAAAATATATTCAAAATAAAGGAAAAGCAAACGGAATCATCAGAGAAACAGAAACTATTAATTATAGAATTAAAACATGTAACATCTGAAGTTTAAAATTAACTGGTGAGCTTAAAACAAAATGAAAATATCTTAGGGAAGAATCTGAGAACTTAAAGATAGATTAGTAGAAATTACTTAATATGAAAAAAAGAGAGATTCATGAACCTGTAGGACAAGAATGAAAAGTCTGACACATGTTTTTTGCTTTGTTTTGTTTTGTTTTGTTTTATAAAAAATAAGAGCCTATGAGGAAGACTCTTATCCCCTTTACTTTCTTCAAAACACATCAAATTGCTGAAAGAAAAAATTATAATACTGTCCTGTAGGGTTTATAGTATTACATACAAAAACTATAGTACAAAGGTTTGGAGAAGTAAATGGAACTATGCAATTTAAAGATTTCTACATCTTTATGTGAAGTAGTATAATTTTACTCTAAGTAGACTGTGAAAAGTTGATGATGGACACTTTAAACAGAAACCACTAAAAATCCTAAACAAATAAAAAGAGACATAACTAAAAGCCAACAGATACATTAAAGTAAAATTTTGATAAATATTCAAATAATCCAAAGAAAGGCAGGAAAGGAGGAACACAGGAACAAAAAGCACAGGGACAAACAAACGATAAAGAATAAAATGATGGGCCGGGCGCGGTGGCTCAAGCCTGTAGTCCCAGCACTTTGGGAGGCCGAGGCGGGTGGATCACGAGGTCAAGAGATCGAGGCCATCCTGGTCAACATGGTGAAACCCCGTCTCTACTAAAAAAAAAAAAAAATACAAAAAATTAGCTGGGCACGGTGGTGCGTGCCTGTAATCCCAGCTACTCAGGAGGCTGAGGCAGGAGAATTTCCTGAACCCAGGAGGCGGAGGTTGCGGTGAGCCGAGATCGCGCCATTGCACTCCAACCTGGGTAACATGAGTGAAACTCCGTCTCAAAAAAAAAA
>NW_022436976.1:18792570-18894194 GCF_009761245.1 Sapajus apella | reverse complement strand
AAAAAAAAAAAAAAAAAAAAAGAATAAAATGATGGCCTTAATTTCACAGATATCAACAATTACATTACACATTAATGAAATAAACATTTCGATTAAAAGAAATTGTCAGAATAGATTTTTTAAAAAGCAAGATTCAAGAGAAAAAAAAAAAAAAAAGCAAGATTCAAGTATATGCTGTGTGTAAAAAGTGTACTATAAATATAAGTTGAAAGCAAATTGATGGAAAAAAATATACTATGTAAACAGGATTCCTAAGAAGCCTGCAGTGGTTCTATAAATATCAGATGAGATAGACATCAAGAAAAATAGTATTACCAGAGACAGACATTTCACTATAACAAAAAGATCAATTCATCAAGACATAAAATTCATATATACATATGCACCTAATAACAGGGTTACAAAATACATGAAGCAGGCTGGGTGTGGTGGCTCACGCCTGTAATCCCAGCACTTTGGGAGGCTGAGGCAGGTAGATGACCTGAGTCCAGGAGTTCGAGACCAACCTGGCCAACATGGCAAAACCCCATCTCTACTAAAAATAAAAATAAAAATAAAAATAGCCAAGCATGGTGGTGGGTGCCTGTAATCCCAGCTTTGGGAGGCTAAAGCAGGAGAATTATTTGAACCTGGGAGGTGGAGGCTACAGTTAGCTGAGATGGCACCACTGCACTCCAGCCTGGGCAACAAGAGTGAAACTCTGTCTCTCTCTCTCTCTTTCTCTCTCTACATATATGAAGCAAAAGTTAACAGAGTCAAAGGGAGAAATGAGAAATTTTATAATCATAAATATTTTATCATCTCTCAGCAATTGACAGAATAACTAGATTTTTAAAAGTCTGTAAAGACACAGATGATCTGAATAAAACTAACAACCGCCTTGACCTAATTTATACATATACTTTCATATTTATGTCTATAATAGAGAGATATATACTTATAAATATACTTACATACTTATAGAACACTACACCATATAACTGCTAAATACACATTCTTTCAAGTGCACGTAGTACTTTCAATAAGACAGACCATATCCTGAGCCTTGAAACAAGTCTCATAGAAGTTTAGATGGATTGGAACCCTACAGAATATATTATTTGACCACAATGGAATTAAATTAGATATCAATAACAGTAAGATAGCTGGAAAAACTCCAAATATTTTGAAATTCAATAACATACTTCTGAAGAATCTATATCTCAAAAAAAACCATAGGAGAAATTAGAAAAATTTTCAAACTGAATGATAGAGAAAATACAACACATCAAATTTAATGGAATTTTAGCAAATGGCACATTTACTCCATTTTCCAAACAAGAAATTGGGGATTATTATTCTAAGCCCTAACTACAATCACTTGCAAACTCCATCAAGCCTGACTACTTAATTTATCCCTAATCAGTGGCCTCCGCTATATTTCCATTTCTACTGCTTTGGTTCAGTCTCTCACCATTCCTTACACTGAAGATGTGGAAACATGTTATATCTGTCTAAAATATTTCAGCACAAGTCAAACAAGAAATTATTGAAGGAGCAAGGCCTTTCTGGAGTCAGTATGAGTGTAGATTAGGAAAACTAGTTGAGGTATAAGTTTTAAATGGGGAGGTCCTTCTGAATCAATATGATGGGCCACACTATTTATAGCCATGCCCTACTAAGATCCCTTTACGATTATGACAAGGCAATACCAACAATAATCAACTTGTAAAGAAAAGAGAACAGGAATGTGTGCATATGTGTTTGTGAGAAAATTATGGGAAGAGAGATCAGTGCCTGAGAGAAGATAATTGAAGCTTTACAGCAGTGGAGCCACTAATAAATATGCTATCTATTTGATGAAAGTTGGAGAAACTCAAGGCTTAGAGGAGGCAGGTATTGAGGGTGGGAATGAGAACAAAAGTTGTAAAGAGACAAGTTAACTGAAATGCTATCTATGGAATTTCTGAACCAGTTATCACTTTCCCCATCTCCCAGTTGCCCTGTCCCACAGGTAAAGTTATAGGAAATGGTATTTAATTAATCCTGGGCCAAAACAAGGAGTGCTCTTCTCTTAAACTTCCTGCTAGTGAGGTTGCAATCCTTGTCTCTGATAAAACAGACTTTAAACCAACAAAGATCAAAAGAGACAAAGAAGGGCATTACATAATGGTAAGAGGATCAATCCAACAAGAAGAGCTAACTATCCTAAATATATATGCATCCAATACAGGAGCACCCAGATACATAAAGCAAGTTCGTAACGACCTACAAAGAGACTTAGACTCTCACACGATAATAGTGGGAGAGTTTAACACTCCACTATCAATATTAGATCAACAAGACAGAAGATTAACAAGGATATCCAGGACTTGAACTCAGATCTGGACCAAGTGGACCTAATAGACATTTACAGAACTCTCCACCCCAAATCCACAGAATATACATTCTTCTCAGCACCACATCACATTTACTCTAAAATTAACCATATAATTGGAAATAAATCACTCCTCAGTGAATGTAAAAGAACAGAAATCATAACAACCAGTCTCTCAGGCCACAGTGCAATCAAATTAGAACTCAGGATTAAGAAATTCACTAAAAATCACACAACTACATGGAAACTGAACAAGCTGCTCCTGAATGACTACGGGATAAATAATGAAATGAAGGCAGAAATAAAGATCTTCTTCAAAACGAGTGAGAACGAAGATACAATGTACGAGAATCTCTGGGACACATTTAAAAGAGTGTTCAGAGGGAAATTTATAGCACTAAATGCCCATATGAGAAGCGAGGAAAGATCTAAAATCGACACCCTATCATCAAAATTAAAGGAGCTAGAGGAATAAGATCAAACAAATTCAAAATCTAGCAGAAGATAAGAAATAACTAAGATCAGAGCAGAACTAAAGGAGACAGAGACACAAAAACCCTTCAAAAAAATCCAGGAACTGGTTTTTTGAAAAGATCAATAAAATAGATAGACTGCTGGCTAGACTAATAAAGAAAAGAGAAGAATCGAATAGATGCAATAAAAAATGATAAAGGGGATATCTCTGCCAGGTTTTGGTATTAGGGGGATGTTGGTCTCATAAAATGAGTTAGGGAGATTTCCCTCTTTTTGTATTGTTTGTAATAGTTTCAGAAGGAATGGTACCAGTTCCTCTTTGTACGTCTGGTAGAATTCAGCTGTGAACCCGTCTGGATCTGGGCTTTTTTTGATTGGTAGGCTATTAATTGCTGCCTCTAATTCAGACCTTATTATTGGTCTATTCAGGGATTCAAATTCTACCTGGTTTAGTCTTGGGAGGGTGTAAGTGTCCTGGAATTTATCTGTTTTTTCTAGATTTACTGATTTATGTGCATAGAGTTGTTTGTAGTAATCTCTGACAGTAGCTTGTATTTCTACAAGCCATCCCTGACTATATCTCACATGGGCCCTTGGGGAAGGCAGCCAGTGGAATTAAGGAAGGGTCACATGGTGAAAGAACCCTCCAAGTGAATTTCGTAAAAATTTCAACTGTTCATGAACTTTTTTGAGCAGAATCCAGGGGATGAACAGGAATTGCTGCAAATATGAACATAGGAGTTGCTGCTGACATTGTAGGCAGATGAAGAACGGCAAGGCCTGAAAGCCAAGCTTGCTTTTTTCACAGGGAAGCTTACAGCCCTGGGCAAGGTCTCAGTTCCATGTGCAGGCTGCCTGGACTAAACTTGGCCCTACTAGGGGGCACTGCAGGAGCAAGACCTGCCTCACCAACTGCATGGGAGCTGGGTGAGGCCTTTCACTACCAGCTATCCCACACTTCCCTGGTAAACTAAATGGCACAGCAGAGGCATCTATAATCTCCTCTGAAACATAATCCCACTGGCCTGAGAATCGTCCCCCATCCCCCATAGTGGCCACAGCAAACCCTGCCCAAAGAGAGTCTGAGCTCAGACCTGCATAACCCTGACTCCACTTGATCGTATTTCTCTACTTGCCCTTGTAGACAAACACAAGAGACATAAACTCTTGGGAGCTTTATAGCCTTGCCCATTGCTTGAGAAACCAGAACACTTACCTGGCTAGCTTAGGACAAGCTTATATTACTCTACTACTACCTCAGCTGGTGCTCTCTTGAAAGCAGCACCTCCTGGCTGAAGGCCAACCAACTCAGCAACTCATGACAGAACAACCCTGCTCCCAGGAAAGATAAAATGATAGCTAATACCACTGTCTGCAACATCCTGGCTCACCAGACGTTCTGAGTCTTTCCACAAGACAACTTCACTGCTAGCATAACCAGCATTTGAGAAAGCCACCACAGGAAACATATCTACAACCAAGGATTCTCACAGGGTCTACTTCATTCCCCTGCCACCTCTACCAGAACAAGTGCTGGTATCCATGGCTAGAAGACCTAAAGATAGATCACATCACAGAGGTCTCTTTGGAGATATTCCCCAGCACCAGCCTAGAGCTTAGAAGCCCTGCTGGGTGGCTAGACCAAGAAGAACAATAATAATCACTGCAGTCTGCCTCTCAGGAAGCTCCATCCCTAGGGGAAGGAGGAGAGCACCACACCAAGGGATTACCCCATGGGACAAAAGAATCTGAACATCAGTCCTGAGTTCCAGATTTTTCCCCTGAAATAATCTACCCAAATGAGAAGGAATCAGAAAAGTAATTCTGATAATATGACAAAACAAGGTCTATTATATCCCCAAAAGACCATACTAGCTTCCTAGCAATGGATCCAAACCAAGAAGAAATCTCTGAATTGCCAGATAAAGAATTCAGAAGGCTGATTATTAAGCTACTTAAGGAGATACCAAAGGAAGGTGAAACTCAAAGAAATTTAAAAAAGAAAAACAGGATATGGATGAACAATTCTCCAGATAAATAGATACTATAAAGAAAAAACAGTCACAACTTCTGGAAATGAAAGACACACTTAGAGAAATCAAAAATGCACTGGAAAGTTTCAACAATAGACTAGAAGAACTTCAGAACTTTTTAATTAACCCAACCAGACAAAGACAAAGAAAAAATAATTTTAAAAATGAACAAAGCCTCAAAAAAAATTATGTTAAATGGCCAAACGTAAGAATAATTGATGTTCCTGAAAAACAAGAGAAATCTAAGAGCTTGGAAAACTAATTTGAGGGAATAATAGAAAAAAACTTCCCTGGCCTCACTAGAGACCTAGACATCCAAATACAAGAAGTTCAAAGAATTCCTGGGAAATTCATCACAAAAAGATCATTGCCTAGGCACATAGTCATCTGGTTATCTAAAGTCAAGGCAAAGAAAAGAATCTTAAGATCTGTAAGATAAAAGCATCACGTAACATGTAAGGGAAAACCTATCAGATTAACAGCACATTTCTCAACAGAAATCTTACAAGCCAGAAGGGATTGGGGCTCTATCTTTAGTCTCCTAAAACAAAATAATTGCCAGCCAAGAATTTTGTATCTAGCAAAACTAAGTTTCATAAATGAAGGAGAGATAAAGTCTTTTTCAGACAAACAAATGCTGAAAGAATTTACCACTACCAAGGCAGCACTACAAGAAATGCCAAAATAAGTTCTAAATCTTTAAACAAAACCTCAAAATACACCAAAATATAACCTCCTTAAAGCATAAATCTCAAAGGACCTATAAAAGAATAACACAATTTTTAAAAAAACACAATTTTTAAAAACAAGGTATTTAGGCAGCAACTAGCATGATAAATTGAGCATTACCTCACATCTAAATACTAACTGTGAATATAAATGACCTAAATGTTCCACATAAAAGATGCAGAATGGCGGACTGGGTAAAAATCCACCAACCAAGTATCTGCCATCTTCAAGAGACTCATATAATGCATAAAGGATCACATAAACTTCAGGTAAGGGAATAGAAAAAGATATTCCATGAAAATGGACACCAAAAGCAAGCAGGAGTAGCCATTAGTCCATCAGACTTTAAAGCAACAACAGCTAACAAAGACAATGAGGGACATTATATAATGATAAAAGGATTAGTCCAACAGGAAAATATCACAGTCCTAAATATATATGCACCTAACACTGAAGCTGCCAAATTTATAAAACAATTCCTACTAGACTTAAGAAATGAGATAGCCAGCAACATAATAATAGTGGGGTACTTCAATACTCCGCTAACACCAATAGACAGGTCATCAACAGAAAGTCAACAAAGAAACAATGGACTTAAACTATACCCCAGAACAAATGGACTTAACAGATATTTACAGAACATTCTGCCCAACAACTGCAAAATATACATTCTTTTCATCAGCCCATGGAACATTCTTCATGATAAACCATACGATAGGCCACAAAACAAGTCTCAGTAAATTTAAGAAAATTGAAATTATATCAAGTACCCTCTCAGACCAAAGTGGAATAAAACTGGAAATTAACTTCAAAAGGAACACTCAAAACCATACAAAGGCATAGAAATTAAATAATCTGCTCTTGAATGATCCTTGGGTCAACAATGAAATCAAGATGAAAATAAATCCTTCAAACTGAATGATAATAGTGACACAACTTATCAAAACTTCCAGGATACAGCAAAAACAATGCTAAGAGGAAAGTTCATAGCATTAAGTGCCTATATCCAAAAATCTGAAAGAGTACAAATAAAAAACCTAAGGTCACATCTCAAGGAACTAGAGAAACAAGAATGAATCAAATCCAAAACCAGCAGAAGAAAAGAAATAGCAAAGATCAGAGAAGAACTAAATGAAATTGAAACAAACAAACAAAAAAATACGAAAGATAAATGAAATTGAAATCTGGTTCTTTTAAAAGATAAACAAAATAGACTATTAGTGAGATTATCTAAGAAGAGAGAATATCCAAATATACTTAATAAGAAATGAAACAAGTTATTAAAACTGATATCACAGAAATATGAAAGATTATTCAAGACTACTATGAACACCTTTATGCACACAAACTAGAAAATCTAGAGGCAATGGATAAATTAGGAAGGAATGGAATGACAACCTAAAAGTAGGCTCACAAGTAACAGGTCAAATTTAGAACAAGAAGTCACTGGGCTTCACAAACAATTCCTGCAATAAGATTGGAATGGATTCTATATAATAGAGAGAATGAATAAAAAACTTGATCATTTTCACATATAAGAAAGTTACATGCTTCTCTTTTGCAGGCTGTAGATCTTAGTGATAATGAGCATGAATTAAACTGCTGGGTTCTTCCTGATTCTGTCATATACGAATCTTAGGCAAGTTGCTTATCTTCCTTGTGCCTCTTTTTTTCTCAGGGATAGTAGTACTTAAGTCATTGGGTTATTGAGGATGTAATTTTTCTTTGAATAGTGCTTGACATACATATGTACTTATATGTTTGCTATTATTATCATCATTTCCCACATGAAAAAAAGAAAGACCATTAGAAATTCCAAGAAAAAACATAACAGTATACTAGACAGTTAAGGTCTAAATATTAGGGAAACTAAAACATGGCATTTTCTTTTTTTTTTTTTTTTTTTTTTTGATATGGTTTTTTCTTTTTTTCCCCGGGGGGGGGCAGAGGTTGCAGTCTTGGCTCACCGCAACCTCTGCCTCCCTGGTTCAAGTGATTCTCCTGCCTCAGCCTCCCAAGTAGCTGGAATTACAGGCATGTGTCACTACCCTTGACTAATTTTTTTATATTTTTAGCAGACACAGGGTTTCACCGTGTTAGCCAGGATAGTCTCAATCTCCCAACCTCATGATCCACCCACCTTGGCCTCCCACAGTGCTGGGATTATAGGCATGAGTTACTGCTCCCATCCGACATGGCATTTTTTAGTAACTGATAGAGGAAAAGCGTCCATTGATTGTACCCACTGAGAAGAAAAGTAATCCAAGCATATTACTTTGTTCTGTAATGATTATTACAGAGACATTACTGTGATGTAAATGAAATGATTATTTATAATATCATAATAATATAAATGCTGTTAATACTGTTAATAGCATTTTGAGTTTTAGAATTAACCTAGAAACAAAACATAAAGGCTTAATCGGAGTTCAAAGCTGAATATAACAGTTGACCTAAAAAATGTAAAAGTAAATATACACTCGACCTAGGGAAGAAGTGTGGAAGATAGTTGAAGACAGGATAAAACTGCTAAAATCTTCGTCTTATATAAAGGGGAATCGGGAGTTAGTGATTAAAGGTGATGGAAAAAATTTAGATATATTATTTCAAGTTGCAAAAATTAAGAATAGAAGAAAAAAAAGTAACTTATCAAAGATCCAGAAGAGGAAAGTGGGAAGAGGCAGTATGCAGAGTAGTATAAACAATCATTCTCATTGCTTTTCAGTAGATGATGTTTAAAGTTGATAAATTAAAATCAGCAGTAGAAACTCATTCTCTAGAAATATGGAGTTAATCTTATAAGGTACTGAAACCCATAAAGGTTAAACTTGGTTGCTTCTGAAAAGAGGAAATTAGAAGAAGAAGCAGAGAATGAAACAGTTGTGTGTTATTATTAGTGTTTCTGTCCTATTTGCTTTTAAAATATCACATGGATATTTTTATTTTTAAAAAACTAAAACTTTACAATTTTTACATAAGATGATAGAAAATGTATTATAATGACTAGCCTGATTATAATGTTATCATGTAATATATATCTTGGGAGACTTTTATTAACCATGAACCTAAATAAAACATGAAACTAAATAAACCACCTAGATGAAGATAAAACTGACAATCCTGTTAATATTTTTTAAATTATAAAATGCAGGCATACACAACAAAAATTTAAGTTATTAATTATGGCCTTTAGTCTGTATTTCTTCATATTTCTTTGTATTAGGACTAATTCAGGTTTCGAATATAAAAATTAATACCTAAGAGACTCTCTAAAGTGACTTTCCCTTGCTGATTCTCTGGATTAATTTATCTCTATACTTCCCTGGATAAAAACTACTGAAGGCACACTCAAGACTATTCACTTCAGAAATCATCGGCATGGTTAGGAAAGTTTAAAAAAAAAAAAAAGACTAGTCACTTTTCAGCATGACCGTGAACTTCTGCTCAAGTGATTATCAAGAGTTAGTAGTGTTGGTTCCAATCTTGTTTGTGGTAGTTGCTATTGTAATTAGTATGCTTAAAAAAAAAAAAAAAAAAAAAAAAAAAGGTCTTGGTTACACATTAAAAGAGTAACAAATGGCTATATATTTTTATATGATAAATTTGAATGTTTAAGTTATACATGTATGTTTTTAATGATGCTTGTCTTAACAGACTTTGTAAGTGCTAGTCCTTATCCTGTTCAATGATTTCTACTGTATTGAAAATCTTCAAGGAAGAATATATTTTCTTCTCTACTGTCTTCATACACAAAGTTTTATATAATATCAGAGATGAAATCACTTTAACAATTTATCATTTTGAATCCTAAAATTCACTTGAATTTGGGAATTGTAGAAGCATATATAAAATTGTTAGGGCTAATGTGAATTTCTATTAAGTAATTATAAAGTATAAAAATTATACCTACCTCAGTTGTATCCTTAAGATAAAGATAGGGTCCAATAGATCTTGATTTTAGATTTTCTTCTACTGGCTCTAAAGAAAGAAATTCAAACCTAAGTATTTCCATGCTATTAAGTTAATTCTAACTAAACCCAATCAACCATTTTCTCCACTGCAGTAAACTTTTAAGAAATATAAATGAATACTTTTATTTGCTTACATATGCATTGCTTGTACATAGTTAGAGCTAAGTCTATTTTAGAATAATTTGCCCTAAGAGTGAATTTCTATTAACAGACTATAACTTTCAATTATTTACTATAATACAATAAAGCTATATTGTCTTGGAAAATGATAGATTTCTAAATAAAATAGAATCACAGGTGTTATTCAAAAAATATTTTGGCTAATTCCTTTGAAAAGAGAAATAGAAATAGTCCCTTCTACCTGCATTTCTCTCATCCTCAGTTATGAGTTATATTAATCTGAATTATCATCCAATGGATATTCTTAAAGTGAGTATGGTGCAGGGGTCAGGCATACAAACTTTGAACTTAGATAAACTGGGTCCAAACTGCACTTTTTTGTGCGGGTTATATAGCCCTAGCCATAGGAAACTTACTTAAACTCTATGAGTCTTACTTTTCTCATTTGTTAATTGGAAACAATAGCACTTATAGAAATACTGTCAGAGTTAAACGAGATAATAGATGTAACAAATTTAATATAGAGTCTGATAGTCATTCAATCAATGGTTATTTGTTGTTCAGCTACTATATGCCAGGCACTGATGGACTCTGGAATTGTGACTCCTGCCCAATGATGCATACATTTTCGTGAGTAATATGGAAAATAAACAAACAAACAAATGAAAACAAACAAGAGGTCGACCAAGTGCAGTGGCTTATGCCTATAACCCCAGCATTTTGGGAGGCCAGGGCAGGTGGATCACTTGAGCCCAGGTGTTCAACACTAGCCTGGGCAACATGGTGAAACCCTGTCTCTAAAAAAAGTACAAAAATTAGCTGAGTGTGGTGGTGTGCCTGTAGTGTCAACTACTCAGGAGGCTGAGGTGGGAAGATTACTGAGCCCGGAGAGGTCAAAGCTACCGTGAGCATGATCATACCACTGCACTTCAGACTGGGCAAAAGAGTGAGACCCTGTTGGAAAAAGAAAACCACCAAAAAACAAAAAACCAAGGGGTGAATAATTGAAATACATTCTGTAACAGAAATAAACACATTTTGGTGAGGGAGAACCATAAAAGAGGTATATTTTTGATAAGATAGTCCAAGGAGGCCTCTCTGAACAGATGACAGTTAATCAAAATATGCAAATGAGCTCTAAGCTTCATGAATAGAGTATCAGTGTGTCTAGGCAGAGGGGAAAATATATTCCTCTTAGGCAATTTGGCAGTTGTACTGAAAAGGGACTAATGAAGATGCAATTTATTTATTTATTTTGAGATGGAGTCTCACTCTGTCACCCAGGCTGGAGTGCAGTGGCACCATCTTGGTTCACTGCAGCCTCTACCTCCTGGGTTCAACAAGTGATTCTCATTGCCTCAGCCTCCCAAGTAGCTTGGATTAAAAGCATGTGCTACCACACTTGGCTAATCTTTGTATTTTTAGAAGATTCGGGGTTTCACCATGTTGGCCAGGGTGGCCTTGAACTCGTGACCTCAAGTGATCTGCCTACCTTGACCTCCCAAAGGTCTAGGATTACAGGTGTGAACCACACTGCCTAGCTGAAGATGCAATTTAAATGAAGGCCAGGAAGGTAGGGAATGAGGTTAAATACATATGCAAAGGTCACAATAGACAAGTCTTGTTTCTTTTCTTTTTTTTTTTTTTTTTAGGTGGAGTTTCACTCTTGTTGCCCAGGCTAGGGTGCAATGGTGCAATCTCAACTCAAGGCAACCTTCACCTCCTGGGTTAAAAGGATTCTCCTGCCTCAGCCTCCCAAGTAGCTGGAATGACAGGCGTGTACCACCACACCTGGCTAACTTTGTATTTTTAGTATGGACATGGTTTCACCATGTTGGTCAGGCTGGTCTCAAACTCCTGACCTGAAGTGATCCACCTGCCTCAGCTTCCCAAAGTGCTGGGATTACAGGAATGAGCCACTGCACCTGGCCAGGTATATATCTGTAAAGAGTACAAGCTTCATACTAAGTACAGTGAGAAGCCACTGAAGAGGTTTTAATCAGGAGATGATCAGCCTACTTTTAAAAGATCACTATATGATTTAAGGAAAGAAAATGGATTAGAGATTTCTGTTACCATTATGGAAAGCCAGGTAATTAGTACCAGCCGTCCCACTAAAAACATTTTAAGAGGCTAGTTGGAATATTTTTTAAAATCTAAAGAGCATCATAGACTTAAAAAATGATAAGAGATGCCTGGGCTTAAACCTAGGAGAAGATAAGGACTCAGGTAAGCCCGACAGGCCAAGCCACTTTTTACCTGAGGGTATTTGTGATGTGAAAGTAAGATCAAGTTTTGAAATGTTCATGGGTTGAGATAGAAAAAAACAAAAAGCTGACTGAAGGTCCAAAGTTTTTATATTTAATATGTTCTTCACTTCCCTTCCCTCACAAAAAACCCACACCTATTCATTTTACCTGGGATCCAAAAGTGTTACAACCTTAGGGTGAACTAGAATAGATAAGTTTGCCACCTGGATGTTACAGGGAAAGTGAAGCCTTGAATGCTTTGATATGTTCTGACAAGTACTGCCTCCAGATACCTGGCATAAACAATTTTAAAAATCTTCTCTGGAGTAAGGTACCTTCACCCTAGTTCTCAAATTGTTTCTATGAATAATTCTCCAAATAGGAAATATGATATTTTGAAAGTGAACCATGAGAAATAAAATAACAGGATATATAAATAAATCTTTTGAGAAATTAGGTCATGAAGCATAATAGAGAAATTAAGCAATATGCGTTGATGTGGAGTCAAGGAACCTGAGTTAAGAAGGTTGATGAGAATTATGCAATTGCATGATTGTTTGATAATGCCAGAGAAAGAGAAAAACAAAAGCAATACAAAACACTCAAATTCTCTGAGAATTGATAGTACTGGTTCCTGGCTCACAGATTTCTAAAATTTCTAACCTGAAATTAAGTTTCTATTAAGCAAGCTGTTCATATTTGACTTTTAAAAAACAATAACAAGGAAATTCTCAATGTTGAGCTGAAAGCAACCTCAGAGATTTTCTTTCTAGAAGAAAAAAACATAAAACCCTATCAACATAAAAATATATTCCTATTTTGTGAATTGTACAAATTACCCATTCTGATGTTTAACATCTCTTCTTCTTAGTAAATTCTTTTTCACGTAAATAGTTCATGTAAATGTTTTTGACAGAGACATCAAATTATCAATAACTTTTAAGACATACATCAATAAAAAAATAAAGCACCCATTAAAATCAAAGAAGTAAATATGTTACACAAAGCATTACCTGTTGACTGACTTTCTTGATTTTTTATATTTGTTTGAACAAAGAATGGTCTTAAATTTGACTTTTCAAAATCACTCTTTCTAGGTTCAGGCTCACATTTGAAAGAGGCATGCCTGGAAGAAATAAAAATTAATCTAAAGTAATAAGAAAATTTACAAAATAAATCTAAAAGATGAATTTGGAGAAATGTGGTGAAGTCCTAGTTATGCAGACTTGGCTGTTATGTTAATGCTATCATAGCACAAAGTGTGAAACATTGGACTGATTGAGCAGGAGTTGAAAACATTAGTTTTAGTCATTTAAAGGAGAGGAGGACAGAAAACTATCGGCTGTTGTGATAGGATCGAGGACACTCCAAGAAACTATTATTCACAAGCTGATTAACCCTTTCAGAAAAACATGCTGGAAATTACTTCAGTGAGATATTGGGGACATTACTAGACCTGAATCAAAGTTGTGGGACATAGAGTTAGGGAGTTCAGATAACAGAAGGGATGATAGTATTTATTTATTGTAAAGACAAATTATGCTCCTCTAAATTCCTTAACTGGCTAGTGATGGTATGTTAGAAAGTTAATAATATTACATAATTATCTTTCTGACCTCTAAATGCTAGAGCAACCCAGGACTCAGTCGTCAGACCACAGATACTCACCCTTAGTTGAGTTATTAGTTATATAATATAGTTGATTATATAATACAGTTGATATATAATTAGTTGATATATTATATAATATAGTTGATATAATCCAGTCCCACACTTTAACTATTGTCTATAGGCCAATGTCCCAGATTTATAGTCCAGACTCTAACCTCTTCTCTGAACTTCAGATTTATATATCCAGCTGCCCACATGACTCCTGCACTTAGCTGAATTGTAAGTATCTCGAACTTAACATATTCAAAACCAAATTCTTGATTTCACCCCCTTCCTGATCTTCTCCTCAGGTAGGTTTCCCCACTGACATTCAACCAGAGGCTTAGGCCAAAAAATTTGCAGACATCTTTGATTTCTTTCTCTCTTTTTCCACTCCCAACCTATCAGCAAATATCACTGTGTCTTTCTTTGAAATTGATTCCAAATCCAAACACCTCTTCTCTCATTGCTCCCATGCAAGTCCAAGACCGCTTTATCTTTCATCTGAACTGCTTCCATACGTCTCTAGCCTTCTTCTGTTTGCTCTCCCTGCTATGACTCTTGTCCTCAACATTCTCTTCTCAATACAGCCATAGCAGCACTTGTAAAATACAAATGTGACTATCGTTTCCTTCAACTGTTTCCTATCAGACTTGAGTAAAATTCAAAATGTCTAACAGACAGAAACTTTTCCCCCAGTTCTCATTTCCAGGTAGGAGAATTTCCATTGAATGCCACTCCAGGCCTCTCTCTGCATAATGCTTCACCTCTCACCTCCACATGAAAACTGAGCACATTTTCTAGCTGTTTGGTTTAGGGAAAGCAATTCAGGCTCCACTTAAGGACCTTGGCATTTGCTCTTTCCTCTGCCTGTAGTATTCTCCCCACAAGGGGTTGACGTGGCCTACTCCTTCATTTCATTTCCACCTCTTCAGAAAGATCTTTCCAGCCCACCCCACTTTCCCCATCTAAAACAGTAATCCCCATTGGTCATAATTTCCTTAATTTACTATATTTTCCTTTACAGCATTCATCACTGGTGAATTTATATTATAAATTCCTTTGTTTATTTAGTTTATTGTCTGTCTCCCCACCTTAACCTGGGACATAAACTCTGAGGGAAGACTATGTGTTTTATTCCCTGTGGTATTTTAGCACCTATAGCAATGACTGGTACATAGTACCTGTTTGATATTCAATGAATGCCTAATAGGACAGGCATGGTGGCTTATGCTTGTTATCCCAAGAGTTTGAGAGGCTGTGGCAGGTGGATCACCTGAGGTCAGGAGTTCGAGACCAGCCTGGCCAACAGGGTGAAACCCTGTCTCTATGAAAAATACAAAAATTAGCCGGGTGTGGTGGTGTGTGCCCCAGCTACGCAGGAGGCTGAGGCAGGAGAATCGCATGAACCTGGGAGGTGAAGGCTGCAGTGAGCTGAGATCACTGCCACTGCACTCCAGCCTGGGCAAGAGAGTGAGACTCTTGTCTCAAAAAAAAATTGAATGCATAAGATTTCTGGTAAATTTTTACTGAACTTTCTTAACATCTTATACATTGTAATGGGTTTTCAGTTTATTCTCTCTTTCAATAAATTTATGTAATCTTCATAAAATATCTGTTCCTTTCAAAAAATTTATCTTATGTTCTTATTTAATATCATTGGGAAAAACTTCTGGAAGAGTGTAGTATACTAGTGAGAATGGGCATTGTTTGCTTCTATCTAAAATGAGAATGAGTCAAGGGTTCTTAAGGATGATGCTGGGTATACAGTCTTATTAAGGAGGTAATATTTTATCCTTATCTTGCTAAAGTATTTTTTCAAATTCATTTGCAGAGTATATATTCAGATATGAATTTCCTTGTGGTGAACCAAAGAGCATAGGCTTTGGAGTTAGACCTTACTTTGCATTTTGACTCTATGTAATCTTCCATAGAATAGTGAATACTCTGAATTTCAGTCCTTCATATGTCAAATAAGGGATTGTTGTATGAATTATGTAAAATAAATTTTAGAAAGTAACAAAATGTCGTAGAGATCAATGAGGATACTCTTTCTTATTCATGAAATTTACTCCACTTAGTCATAATGGAGTAATATTTATTTAATATAGTGTTGGATTTCATTTTGTTAAAATAAGTTTTTGAGTGGCAATTATTCTTTTGCCTTAGAATTGGTGACCAGGTGACTTTTTACTCCATGGCTGAGTAAAAAGGAGCAATACATACTCTGTATTCTACAAAGATCCACCAATATTGAAGCAAGAGATTCTTTTAGACCTTCAAATAACAGAATACTGTGGTGAGGGGAAGAAAGAAAAATGTCAGAATTGTGAGTCATTGACTTGTTAAGGTCTACGGTGGCTTTTTCCTTTTTTCTCAATGTGGTAGGGGCAGGGATGCTTCCTCCATAAAACTGATGAGGGAATTCCTAAAGAATCACTCCTAGAGACTGGTTCAAATAAAAGACAGCATTTGGCATCTCATTCCTCAGTTGCACATCTGTTAGACAGCACACTTGCTGATTCGCCCCATGTCAAATTTGGAGCAGGTGGAATAAGCAGGTAAAATAGGCATCCTGCACTATACTGTTTGGCATGGCCAGGTTACTTGAGTTTCTGGGGAAATGTTATGGACTGAATGTGTCTCCCTCAAATTCAAATGCTGAAGCATAAATCTCTAAAGCTATGTATTTGGAAGTGGAAGCTTTGGGGGATAATGAGATTATGAGGGTGTAGCCTCATGAAAAGGATTTGTGTTCTTCTAAGAAGAGTTGGTCTCACTCCTTCTCCCTCTCTCTATATCTGCCTTTCTCACTATCTCCCGATGACGTATGGATACAAGGAGACAGCCATCCACAAACCAAGAAGAATCATCTCGCCAGACACCCAATATTCTGGAACTTTGATCTTGGACTTCCTGGCCTCGAGAACTGTGAGAAATAAATTTCTATTGTTTAAGCCACCCAGGCTATTGTGTGCTGTTGTGGCACCCAAACTAAAAAATTAGTAATGAGCAGTGGGGTACTACTATAACAAATACTTGAAAATATGGCAGTGGCTTTGGAATTGGTTAATGGGTAGAGGGTGGAAAGTTTGAAAGTGCATGATAGAAAATGGTGACATTGCCAAGAAGGAGATTTTAAAGGTGACTTTAGTGAGGGCTCAGAAAGAAAAGAGAATCAAGTTCACAAAAGCCTATCTCTGTAGGATTAAACAAAAAAAAGAAAAAAGAGAAAACTTCCATTTTCTTAGGAAATACATAAACAATTATGAACAAAATGTTGGTAGAAATATGGATGGCAAGGGCCATTCTGATGAGATCTCAGATGGAAGTGAAAAATAAGTTATTGGAAACTGGAGGAAAGGTGGTCTTTGTTATAAAGTGGCAAAGAACTTGGCTTAATTGTTTGTGTTTTAGCATTTCATGGAATGTAGAACTTGCAGACAATGAAATTGGATATTTAGCTGAGGTTAGTTCTAAGCAAAGTGTTGAGGAGTGACTTGGTTCCTACTGATATTTATAGTAAAATGCAAGAGGAGAGAAAAGAATGAAATTGTTTAAAAAAAAAAAAGGAACCAGAAGTTAAAGATTTGAAAAATTTTCAGTCTTCCCATATTACAAAAAAATGAAAAAGTATGCTTGGGAGAGAACACTAAAGGTATGGGTAAGATGACAATTTAATAAGTAGGTCAGTGTGGATGTGTACCAAATCAACCGTCTCAGCAGAAGCCAGGAATAGAAATGGGACTATACCAGCAGAAACACTGCCAGCTGAGACTAAGGGAAACAGAGAAAATGGGATAAAATGAAAGAAGACGTCTGGACTTATTCGATTCTACAGGACCAGACCATCGTCTCTCCCTTCTTCCTATCTCTGTCCTTTGAATGAGGATGTCTAGCCTACACCTATTCCATCATTGTAGCTTGGAAACATACAACTTGTTTGTGTTTACAGGTTCAAAACTGGAGAGAAATTTTGTCTCAGGATATTATTACCTCAAGTCTTATCCATATCTGATTTAGATGATATTTAGATGAGACTTCTGATTTTAGAGTTGATGCTGAAACAGGTAAGACTTTTGGGTCTACTGGGATGGGATGAATGTATTTTCCATTTGAGAAAGATATAAATTTGTGGGGTGGGAGACAGGGTTGGAATTCTGTAGACTGAATATTTACATCCCCCCGCTCAAATTCATATACTGAAGTCTAAATCCCCAGTTATGGTATTGGGAGGTGGGGCCTTTAAGAGGTAATTAGGTCATGAGTGTGTAGCCTCATGAGTGGGATTAATGCCCTTATGTGACATGAGAGAGGTGCTATCTCTCTCTCTTTCTCTCTGCCATATGAAGATACTATAAGAAGACAGCTGTCTGCAAAGCAGGAAGAGCATCCTCATCAGACACCGATCTTGGACTTCCTAGCCTTTAGAACTATAACAAATAAATTTCTGTTATTTAAACCACCCAGGCTATGGTATTCTTTATGGCAGCCTGAACTAATACAGGGGTCAAATGGATACTAAAGTAGTAACTGTGTTTGGGTCATTTTGCTGGTACTCCACCCAGATCGCTGACTGCAAGCCTGGGGATCCTCCGCAGAAGAAATTGTGGAGTGTATATTAAAAAGTATAGGAGATGATGGAGAATTTGAAGAGTTGTAGCTGAAGGAAGCTCTCCTTGGTGGAGAATGGGTTCCTCTGAGGATCTCTCACGTGTGCTCTTTAACACTAAAGTTGGCTAGAAAATGATTGATGACTGAGGGAAAAGATGAAAACAGTGCCCAGTTAATAAGAAATTTTGTCAGGCCGGGCGCGGTGGCTCAAGCCTGTAATCCCAGCACTTTGGGAGGCCGAGATGGGTTGATCACGAGGTCAAGAGATCGAGACCATCCTGGTCAACATGGTGAAACCCCGTCTCTACTAAAAATACAAAAAATTAGCTGGGCATGGTGGTGCGTGCCTGTAATCCCAGCTACTCAGGAGGCTGAGGCAGGAGAATTGCCTGAACCCAGGAGGCAGAGGTTGCGGTGAGCCGAGATCGCGCCATTGCACTCCAGCCAGGGCAACAAGAGCGAAACCCCGTCCCAAAAAAAAAAAAAAAAAAAAAAAAAAATTTTGTCTTCTTCTCTCTCCCTCCTTCTTTACTTCCATAGAAGGGGATGTGCTGGTAAATGTTTAATAACCTTACCTTTGGGTGTAGTTCTGACATGGAATTTCACTCATTCATCCATAATATAAGCTACTTCTTTGCTGAACCAAATAATAGGTTTTTTTCTATCGTTGTTGTTCTTTTTTTCTTTTTGTTTTTTTTTGAGACAGAGTCTTATTCTGTCACCAGGCTGGAGTACAATGGCGGGATCTCAGCTTGCTGCAATGTCTGCCTCCTGGGTGTAAGCAATTCTCTTGCCTCCCAAATAGCTGGGACTACAAGTGTGCACCACCACACTCAGGTAATTTTTCTATTTGTAGTAGAGACAGGGTTTCACCATATTGGCCGGGATGGTCTCCATCTCTTGACCTTGTGACCCGCCCGCCTTGGCCTCCCAAAGTGCTGGGATTAGAGGTGTGAGCCACCATGCCCAGCCCCAAATAATAGTTTTTGCATATTTTCTGATTTTTTTGTGCTATTCAAAGCATAATGGCAATAGGTAAGGCATACTTTTTTTGGTAAAACTTACATTTAAGTTTAATCTTCATCATTAACATTTTCTTCCTCACTTTCTTAAATATAGACAGACAATTACTCAAGCCTTGATTTTCAGTGTTTGCCAACTGATGTGGTGTAAATACTACCATTCTCAGTTTCTAGATACCAATGTGATATAATTAAATGTGGAATTTGGAAGAGACGTGTAGTAGCCTACTGTTATACAAATTTCTATCATATGGATATAATAGATGTAAAGAACTTCAAAACCATGGATAATAGTAAAATGTAAAATAATTAGGAAGTGATGAGTTTTGAGTATTATCTTTGTTTTTAGCATATCATTAAATTTTAAGTTTACATAATTTAATTTTTAATAGTGAGTGCGCCATAAACATCTCATAAAATTGCTGAAAATTCAACCAACAGCTCTAATGAGTTGGTAGGAGCTGGCTTTAGCACGCCACTGTTCCCATGTCAGAGAAAAAAGAAATCAGAATAAGAGTGAGGAGGAGGTGCTAGAGAAAGACCATATCAACCTCCTACTCTCATGTGAGGGAACAGGAAGAATCAAATTACTGACCATACCCCTCTCCATTTCAGCTCCTCCAGTGTCACTAGACTGGCTTGCATAGGGAAGGAACAGCCTTGATGAGGAGTGAGATCAAAAGACTAAGTTGGACAGACTTTTAATAACCAAAGTGATCAGGATAAAATTAAAGAAATATAAAAGTGCTTTCTTCTTATTATTATTATTTCTGAGATGGAGTTTTGCTCTTGGCACCCAGGCTGGAGTACAATGGTGTGATCTTGGCTCACTGCAACCTCTGCCTCTAAGGTTCAATCTATTCTGCCTCAGCCTCCCAAGTAGCTGGGATTACAGGCATGTGCCACCATGTCCAGCTAATTTTTGTATTTTTAGTAGACACGATGTTTTATCATGTTGGCCAGGCTGGTCTCGAATTCCTGACCTCAGGTGATCCGCCCACTTCAGCTTCCCAAAGTGCTGGGATTACAGGCCTGCTTTAGGTTGTTAAGTCCCTGAATCAAGAATAAGCAACAAAATAGTTAAAACTAACATCTTATTTTATATTTCTTTAAAAATCTATATTTGTTTTCCATTCTTGTGGTCAGACTTAAGGATCAAATCTACCTTTGCAAAAAAGAACTGAGAACTATTCCACCTTTGTCTGTGTTCCAAAACCATTTAAATAGTTCTTTGAAACTACAAAGAAATTCACCCTTGACACAGTTTCAAAGTGGTGCTTTTGTAAGAGTTCTTTGACTGCTTCATGTTTTTCTACAGTTATTGATCTATTTATGTTTTCTTTTTTGTTGAGATTTTCCCCTTTCATATTTTCCCAAAATATCATCCATTATTACACCCATGTTTCAAAGCAATGTAGTTATATGAAGTATTCATTATAATTATTTTAATGTCTTCCATATCTATGGCTATAGCTTCTTCTTCATTACCAATATTGTGACTTTATGTTGCCATTGTTTTCTCTTCAATTTTGCAAACTGTGGTCATTTTAACATTCTTTTGGGAAGTGTTAAACATACTAAGTTTTCCAAGTACTCTTAAAAGTTCAGTGTGCTAGGTTGGGTGCAGTGGCTCATGCCTGTAATTCCAGCACTTTGGGTGGCCAAGGCAGGTGGATCACCTGAGGTCAGGAGTTCGAGACCAGCCTGGCCAACATGGCGAAACCCCATCTCTTCTAAAAATACAAAACATTAGCTGGGTATGGTGGCATGTGCCTGTAGTCGCAGCTACTTGGGAGGCTGAGGCAGGAGAATCACTTGAACCCAGGAGAGGGAGGTTGCAGTGAGCCGACATCACGCCACTGCACTCCAGCCTGGGCAACAACAGAACAAGACTCTGTCTTAAAACAACAACAACAATAACAAAAGTACAGTGTACTTATGAGAGAAAAGCCAAAGTTTGGTGAAAGTGCTGGGAGATTGACAGCTTTTCGTTTTTTAGTCCTCCAACAAATGCATACTTAACGTGGTTTATAAGGGATGCACTGAAATAAAATCTAAGTATTATACATTTGATTTATAAGATTAACTGTACACAAATCCTGTCCTCAACTGATCTTGACTTTCTTTTTTAGTTTATATAGTCTCCTGTCATATTTTTTAAAGTTTCCATTGTTTATATAGATTAAGTTTTTAGATTTGGCTGAGGTCTAACTAAATTATAAATCTGCTATCTAGAAGCAGATAGAATTGTAGCATAGATAAAATGGGTATATAGCTTCTTTCTAGGCTGACAGGGACCTGGATAAGGGTGTTCTATAACTCACTGAGGACTGAGCTACAATTACTTTTACCACAGTTTTTAAGGAGGGTCCAAGTATCAGTTATTCTACTCCCAAGCTTCTTTCCTAGAAGTAGGTGTTAAAAGCCACTAACAGTCTGAGATTTGACCCTACTTACAAGCTAACAAGTTGACCTGCCACAGTTTCATCAATGCTGGCAGAAGATATGAGACTCCAGGATCAGAGACAAAGGACTATTAATTACTCAACAATAAGGGTGTCCAGATTGACTGTGCGTGGCAGCTCACGCCTATAATCCCAGCACTTTGGGAGGCTAAGGTGTTGTATTTGACCGAATGTAGAAAGTTATTACAAGACAAAAGTATGCCAGATTGTAGGGTTATTTATTATGCCGGCGACCACAGAGGACTCACGTCTCTCCAACCTGTGGTGGCAACAGGAGGGTGCCACGATTTTTTATACCCGAAAAACCACCTTGGGAGTGGGGGTGAGGGGCAGGGATGGGAATGAAAAGGCTTCAGACATTCCGAGGGCTAGTGGATTCTGTAAATTACCTCCTGGGCAGAGATGAGGGTGGGGGTCTCCGGACATTCCAAGGGCCAAGGGGACTTTTGTCATTCCGTTTGTTACTTAAGTGGTTTACAGAAGTCAAGATAAACATTTGTTTACACATTATCTGGTTAAGGTGGAAACCACAGACCTTAGTTACTTATTACAAGCCACAGGAGCCAAGATGGCATGGGTTAGGACTGCTTGCCTGTCATATTAGGGCCACAGAGAGCAGTTACTGATAAGAAAAGGTAAGCAGCTTTACATAGTTTTGAAGAACAAACTGCAGTTCTATTTACAGAGGCCAAGGACAGTAGTTATTGTAAGGAGAATGGGGCAGCCATTTCAACTTATCTAAAAACAGTTTTGCATTTTATAAAATAGTTTTGCTCCGGTTCTGGCTCTAGGCCAGCACAATATCACAAAGGAGAGTGTACCACTTAAGGACAGGAGTTCAAGACCAGCCTGGCCAACATGGTGAAACCCTGTCTTGACGAAAAATACAAAAAATTATCCAGGTGTGGGGGTACACACCTGTAATCCCAACTACTCAAGAGGCTGAGGCAGGATAATCTCTTTTTTGTTGTTGTTTTTTTATTGCATTTTAGGTTTTGGGGTACATGTGAAGAACAAGCAAGATTGTTGCATAGGTACACACATGGCAGTGTGATTTGCTGCCTTCCTCCCCATCACCTGTATCTGGTATTACTCCCCATGCTATCTCTCCTCAACTCCCCACCCCCTGCTATCCCTCCCCTATTTCACCCCGACAGACCCCAGTGTGTGATGCTCCCCTCCCTGTGTCCATGTGTTCTCATTGTTCAACACCCATCTATGAGTGAGAACATGCAGTGTTTGATTTTCTGTTCCTGTGTCAGTTTGCTGAGAATGATGGTTTCCAGGTTCATCCATGTCCCTACAAAGGACATGAACTCATCCTTTTTTATGGCTGCATAGTATTCCGTGGTGTATATGTGCCACATTTTCCCTGTCCAGTCTATCATCGATGGACATTTGATAATCTCTTAAACCCAGGAGAGGGAGGTTGCAGTGAGCCGAGATTGCACCACTGTACTCCAGCCTGGGTGACAGAGCAAAACTCTGTCTCAAAAAAAAAGAAAAAGAAAAAAAGGAGCAGCCAGATTATCATTTTCTGCACCTGTTCTCTGAGCTAGGAATAAAAATTTTGTTCCTAAAACAAAACATCGTATGTTCTCACTGATATGTGAAAGCTAAGCTATGAGGAGGCAAAGGCATGAAGAATGATGCAATGGACTTTGGGGACTTGTGGGGAAGGGTGGGAGGGGGGCGAGGAATAAAAGACTACAAATAGGGTGCAGTGTATACTGCTCGAGTGATAAGTGCGCCAAAATCTCGGAAATCACCACTAAAGAACTTACTCATGTAACCAAATACTACCTGTACCCCAATAACCTATGAAAAAAATGTTCCTGCCTCTAGGTTCTAAGAGAAAATGAGAGATAGAATTTGGAATTATAAATTTGGTGGGCTAACTCACCAGTATAAGATCATAAATCTGTTCTTTGTAAATTTTATTGCTTCTGTAAATTTTTGCATTAAAAAAAATTCATCCCCTTTCCCCTCTGCCTGTTTTTGCTCATATATTAAAAAAAAAATTCCTGTGAAATTATATCGTGTCTTAGTTGAATTAAGGGAAATACAGATAAAGGCCTTGATTTTGAGTTGTACAGGCTGGAATTATAGGAAATGACTGCTTATCATTGGGATGGGTCATTGAAATGGCACTTTCATGGAAAGGGAAGAAACCCACGGGAAGGATACAGCTCAGATAGAACCATGGGGTTGCTCTGAAAGCTCCCCTTTCCCAGTTGGAAATTGCTTATGAATTACTTCCCTGGAAATTCCCTGGAATGTTTTATGTTTTTATAGAAGAGCCACTTTGAGACAGAATCCCAGAGTTTTCACTGTGGCATCACAGAATAATTTTTAAAATATTTTTTCTGTAATAAGATACCCAGTTTGGGATCTTTATTTTATTCATGTTTAATTTTCAATTTGGGTAAATACTCTTCCATGTAGTTTCCTCAGGAAAAAAAAATACATAGGTAGATTACTTTCTAAAACCTTTCATGTCTAAAAAAATCTCTTTTGTTCTCATACATAAATGATGTTTCATACAGAGGATTCCTCAATTGCCATGCTGTTCAAAAGTTGAAAATAATTTACTATTTTCTAGCCTTAGAGATACAGAGAGATCTATAAAACTGATTTTATTTCCTTTTCTTTGTAATTAACTTGGTTTTTCCTGCCTTCAGAATTTAGTAATTTTACCATAAGTTTTGCACTTGGTGACCCTTTTGATCTGAAACTTCGATATCTTCAAAATAAGGGCTTTTTTTTCAAATATCACTTTGATTATTTCCTAACCATCTTTTAATTTATATATTAAGTACATATTTACATATTTAGTACCCCAAAATCATATACATGTTTCCTTTCAATATGACTTCCATTTTTTAAGTTTTTTTTTTTTTTTTTTTTTTTTTTTTTTTGAGACAGGGTTTTTTTCTTTCCCCCAGGCTAGAGTGCAGTGGTGCAATCACAGCTCACTGCAGACTTTAAGTCCTGGCCTCAAGCAGTCCTCTTGACTTAGCTTCCTTAGTAGCTGGGATTACAGATGTGAGCTACCATGCCCAGCTTATATTCTATTTTTAATTTTTCTATTTAGTTTTTGATTTAGAAATGCTTATTTTTTCATGTAATTTCCCCCCTGTTATTTCTATCCTTAAGAGACATATTTTCTAAAGTTTTCTTCTGTTCTTTCCATTAAGTCTGACTCATTAGGAGCCACCTGTTCTGATGGTTCAGCTTCATCTCTCTCCTTCAAATAAGCGTCCCCTTCAATGATCCGTGATTTCTCTTTGACTACTCTTTATAGCAAGCATAGGTTCCTTCCACACCTCAGAAGCTCAAGCTATTTTGGCCTCAGGTAATACCAGGCAGTGACAGAGACTATGAATGAGTGGCAAACAGGCTGCCATACTGGGATCTCTTGATTGACGGAGTGAGATGTAAAGAGGCCTGTAGTAGTGCTTCTTAAACTACAAGCTGTATATTAGAATCGCATGAAGTGCTTTGAAAAAACATCTGCACCCACACCAAATTTCAGCATACTCAATTCCCACAGTCAGCCCTACGGAACCCCTGAACACAATAATTTGGCCCTCTACATATATGTGGTTTCTTATCCTGCAAATACTGTATTTTAAATCTATGTTTGGTTGTAGATGCAGAACCTACTGATATAGAGGCCCAAATGTATTTATTGAAAAAAATCCCACATATAAGTGGAACCAAGTAGTTCACACCCATGTTGTTCAAGAGTCAACTGTATTACACTACATAGCAACTTGGGTTCCCCTTCTGGAAATAGAAGCTGGTGGTTTTAGACTAGCTATCCCCCTGAGAACAACTAGAAAAGCTGGACAAAATATGAAAATATTCGAGTACACCCAAGAGCTCCCAAAACAGTAAGGGTTTTGAGGGGCCAAGAGCTGTAAGAAGAGTGAGCTCAGGTAAGGATGACATTTGGATCTGCATTTTTGTCAATTCCAAATCAGCAGGAGAGATCAGAAAGCTGTATGTTACTTTTAGCCAACTTACAGGGCTGTGGGAACAAAACTGAAATTCAGGGCCCACTGAGGAGAGGTCCTAGAATACACTTCAGTCTTAGATTGGGACTCCAAAGGTTTATAGTTCACAACCTATTTAATGGAGAGCCATAAATAGACACGCTCTCAAAAGAATAAAAGTCCAGTTTTGAATGATCGCTACCCGATCCAGGATTGCTGATGCCCCTAGCCTAGTTATTTGCCAAAAGCCAGCACAAATTTTCTCTGGAGAAGAAACCATCTAGAGCTTCAAATTACATCTATACTTTTACGATGGCATTGTCCCTTTCTCAATAAAAAATAACCAGGCATGGGGCCGGGCGCGGTGGCTCAAGCCTGTAATCCCAGCACTTTGGGAGGCCGAGGCGGGTGGATCACGAGGTCAAGAGATCGAGACCATCCTGGTCAACATGGTGAAACCCCGTCTCTATTAAAAAAATACAAAAAATTAGCTGGGCATGGTGGTGCGTGCCTGTAATCCCAGCTACTCAGGAAGCTGAGGCAGGAGAATTGCCTGAACCCAGGAGGCGGAGGTTGCGGTGAGCCGAGATCGCGCCATTGCACTCCAGCCTGGGTAACATGCGTGAAACTCCGTCTCAAAAAAAGAAAAAAAAAAAAAAAAAAAAAACAATGCTTGGTATGTCCAGAGAACTAAACAGTAATTTACAACATCTGTTATATTTCTTCATTTTTGCACAAATTGGGTTCTTATGTTTTTAAATATAGCAAGGAATTAATATGTTTTGCTATTTTAAAGAGTTGTATTTGAGGTTTGTTTGTTTTTTAAGGTAAGGTCTTGCTCTGTTGCCCAGGCTAGAGTGCAGTGGTACAATCATAGTTCACTGTAGCCTTGAACTTCTGGGCTCAAGCAATCCTCCTGCCTCAGTCTCACAAGTAGCTGGAACTATAAGTGCTCACCACCAAGCCTGACTAATTTTTAAAAAAAGGCTTTTTTCGGTAGAGACAGGATCTTACCATGTTGCCCAAGCTGGTCTCAAACTCCTGGGCTCAAGCAATCCTCCCGTCTCATCACCCCAAAGTGCTGGGATTACAGGTGTGAGCCGCAGCCACCCAGCCAAGCATTCTATTTTGTTAAACAAAAATTATACAAGGAATGTTAAAACTATGAGTGTTCCTAGGAGCTGTATCTTTTGATTGAATTAACCAATATCTAAGGAAGTTTGTTTCACTCTGTGGATCAGTACAAAACTGCTGCCTGAGGCAAGCTACTGAGAGACAGGCAGGTAGTAGATAGGAGTAGGCTTAGAGGCAAATGCCATAGTTTAGATAGGCTGCTGCTTGGACTTAGCTACATATTCAAGATCATCTTCTCAATTATTCCAAACAAATTTTATTTCCTTTGGCTAGAGTTATATCCTAATTCTTATGTAAATTCTTGAACTTTTTATGTACTTTTTTTTTTTTTTTTTGCTGGTGTTGGACATATGGTTTTTGCTGGTGTTTGACATACAGACATTGATCAAACCAAATTTACTTGGTCTTGGAATCTTAGAAATATATGCCACTTTGTTTTTTATACTTAATATTCTGGCTTTGCCTCTAGCCGCAAACATCCCAGTCATTCAGGCTTACACTTAAGAGGAGCATTACTCAGTTATTGATGGGTTATACTGACACTAACACAAGATCAATGAGGCCTTTATAAGCTATTTAGAAAATAATCTTATCAGGCAGGAAAGGGATAGCAACAGTATCATCCTGGGAAATACTGCCTTAAAACATTGCATGTTACCTCTAAATGTGTCTAATGAGTCATTAGCCACATACCATACTGTTACACAAAGGCATATATATAATATATAAATATAAAATATGAAAATCATAGTAGGACATACATTTTCCCTTCCCCACATTCTCAACTTCCATTTTATGCAATGTTTTTCTGGTATTTTTAAAACATTCCATTTCCATATGGATAGTTCTATAAATTATTTGGAAGCAGAATTATGGGCTGTGTCTACACAAAAAATAAAGTAGTAATGTAAGAAGTCTGTGATAAAGCTAAATTATATAAAGTACTGACATGTATTTACTTATGCTAGAAACAAACTCCTTTTTCTTATCCTACAGTTCTACAATGGAAACATGTTCTGATATCCTGGTAAATCATAACAAAAATCTGAGTGAGTTGTATTTTGTGCCATAATCAAAATACTTACATGAAAATGACAATTATTAGCTACACAAGTAGTGTTGTTTTACTTTCGATTCAGACTTGTCTGTCCAACTTTCTTCTGGTATCTCTACCTAAATGCCCCGTGGGCATCTCAAACTTAACACCTACAGAATAAATTCCAGCTCTTTTCACCTTGATTCTCTTATCTACCCCAATCTCCTTTTCCTCACTTGTTCTCTGCCTAAGTACAAAGCACTACAATCCACTTAGTTACAAGCCCCAAAGCTTGCCTTCATCCTATTGAATGGCGTACAGTAGTGATGAAGAACACAGGCTCTGAAATCAGAGTGCTAAGGTTCAAATCCAGCCTTGCAACTTGTCATCTGTGTGACCTTGAGCAAATTGTTTAACCTCAACCAGACTTAGTTTTTTCATCTGTAAAACTGCACTTAAACATGGGGCTAAAAAAGCTTGTTTCACTCTAAGCAATAGTACAAAACTGTTGCATAAGGAAAGCTACTTGGAGACCAGCAAGCGATAGGTAGGAGTGGCCTTAGATGCAAATGTCATTGTTTTTGTTTGTTTGCTTGTTTTCTGAGATGAAGTCTTGCTTTATGATCCAGGCTAGACTGCGGTAGCTCAGTCTCAGCTCATAGCAACCTCTGCCTCCCAAGTCCAAGCAATTCTCGTGCCTCAGCCTCCCAAGTAGCTGGGACTACAGGCATTCACCACCATGCCTGGCTAATTTTTTTTTTTTGAGATGGTGTGTCACTCTGTTGCCCAGGCTGGAGTATAGTGGTATGATCTTGGTTCACTGCAACCTCCACCTCCCAGGTTCAAGCAATTCTCCTGTCTCAGCCTCTCAAGTAGCTGGGATTACAGGTGCCCACCACCATGCCTGGCTAATTTTTGTATTTTTAGTAGAGACGGGGTTTCACCATGTTGGCCGGGCTAGTCTTGAACTCCTGACCTTACGTGATCCACTCTCCTCGGACTCGCAAAAAATGCTGGGATTATAGGTGTGAGTCACTGCACCCGGCCCCGGCCAATTTTTTAAAAATATATTTTCGTACAGACAGGGTTTCACCATGTTGTCCAGGCTGGTCTTGAACTCCTGGCCTCAGGCAATCCACCCACCTCAGCCTCCCAATGTGTTAGGATTACAGGCATGAGCCACCGCGCCTGGCCCACAAGAATAGTGCACATGTGGGCTGCCTAGTGCATAGTGTCATAGCTGCTGCCTATCTAAACTATGTGTGAAAATCAAGGTCACATAGCTAACAAGTGGCAAGGCTGGATTTAAACCTTGGCAATCTGATTTCAGAGCCTGTGCTCTTCATCAGTACTGTGCCCCATTCAATAGGATGACTGTGAGATGTTGGGCTTGGTAACTGGGTGCGTTGTAGTGCTTTGCACTTAAGCAGAGAACAAGTGAGGAAAACTTTTTATCCAGAATAAATGAAATAAGGACAGTATTCACACTACCACCAATGTCCAATTAATTTGAAGTTCTATTGATTCCACATCTTAGTACTTCTTTTTTCTGAACTCTCCTCTACAATTCTGATGTGCTTGGAAAAATGTTATATAGCATTATGCATGTACTAAATGCCAGTGAAAGACCAAGTATGACATATTTAGGCTACCCCTTTAAAGTACACAGAGAAATTGCCTTACTTAGTTTTCTAGGCAGGCTTTTTTTAAAGCGTATCAGTTGGAGTTTGAAGTAAATCCTGACATTAATTTGGGGCAATATAATTGAGCTCAAGAAAAGCCTTTCTTTAAAAATTCAGAATTGTAATTACCATCTACACTAGTGAAATATTATACATAATAAATATTTTATAAACTAGGAATATTCAGAAAGCTAATCTAGTATATTTTAACGCATAACCCTTATAAAATATGCCATACAACTTTCATTTCATATATATTGCATCATCTAAGACAAATATAAGTAAAGTAATGTTTTAAAACTCTGAACTGGGCCAGGTGTAGTGGCTCATGCCTGTAATCCTAGTACTTTGGGAAACCAAGGAGGGTAGATCTCTTGAGGCCAGAAGTTCAAGACCAGCCTGGGCAACATGACAAAACCCATGTCTATTAAAAATACAAAAAATTAGCTGGGCGTGGTGGTGCATGCCTATAGTCCCAGCTACCCAGGAGGCGGAGGTGGGAGAATCACCTAAACCTGGGAAGTTGAGGCTGCAGTGAGCTATGTTTGCACTACGACACTCTAGCCTAAGCCATAAGAGTGACACTCTGTCTCAAAAACAAACAAACAAACTCTGAACTGAAAATTTAAGGTAATTATGATAGTTACATTTTTGATTTTGTAATGCCACATGACTTGTCTTCTCTGATCTTTGATATTGCCTTAGATGTGGAGGTAGCACTATCCTTTTCAAATTCCAACTGAAAATCAAACGTCAGGGGTAGAGCCATAGTTGTTTTTCTTCCTTCATTCTGAAGCCTGTTTATCTGCAGCAAAGCCAAAGTGGAAAAAAAAAATGAGTACTTTTCATATGAGGAAAATCTTAGGTGGAAAGACAAAAATTAATCTCACTTCACACACACACACGCACATACACACACACAGACACACACAGAATTTAGGTGGTAGGCAATCCTTAAAAACAGATTGGGGTTTTGTGCACCAACTGTTTTTATGCCTTTGCTTTGTGACCTGAGCCATTCTTTTCCCATCTATAAAATGTGAGGGTAGGACTAGAAGATTATGAAGTCTCCCTCCTCACTCTAAAACAGAGAATTTAAGGAAAGACCTACATATTTATCAAATATAGATATGATACATAGAGTTCTTGGAACCACAGCAGGCATGTCTCTTCAGCCTGCTCCTCTTCCTGTAGCCACACACATGGTGAATCACACCAATCTTCCTCTAGTCGCATGAGCCAGAAATAGAGTGAAGAAAGCAATCAAAAGAGGACTTTGTTAACATCTTTATACAAATGGATTGAAGTAGAAAAAGGATCTTGCTAAAAGGTGAGAAAAGGAGCCAAAAGGTCTCAGAGCATAGCACAAAGGAATAAAGAGATGAAAACCCTGAAAGCAAAGTCAAAGGATATGGGGAGCTTCTGCTTCTGCCAATAGATTAAGCACTATGGGAATTAATCTGCTCTCAACAACTGGAAACGCAGACAAATATATGAAAACAACTGCCTTCAGCTATTAGAAAACAGAGGAGGACAGATCGCTGAAAGAAGGGAAACAAATGAGATCGACCCTCCACTAGCCCAGCTTACTTCCTGGAGGCGGTTTCAAGGCTGAGGTTCAGGGAAGAGAAACCCATTGGATTGGGGGAACTCAAACCAAATCTTGTGGCCTTGATCTTGCTACAGTTCAGAGAAAGATTGCACCAGCAATCATACTCTTGGGCATTCACCTCAGAGAAATGGAATCTCATGTTCATATAAAAACCTGGATGCAAATGTCCATAGCAGCTTTATTTTATTTTTCAAGCAGCTTCATTTTTACTAGTAAAATTGTGAAAACAATCCAAAAGCCCTGCATTGGATGATTGGTTGAAACTTTCTTGGTACATGATTGGTTACATGTACCAATGATTGGTACATCTATATAATGGAATACTACTCAGTAATAAGGTTTTTATATTTTATATACATTATATACGTTTTATATTTTATATTTTATATACGTTACCTTTTCAACCAGTATAATTATTTGCTTTTTACAAATTAGTTTATATAATATTAATGCATCATTTAGCTGAAAAGTAAAATTATTCACATTTGAAATGTTAACCTGTTAATGATTAAATTAAATTGTAGTTTATACTTCACAAACCTTTGCTCTTCTGGCCAAGATTGTCTCTGCTTGCTTATCAAGGACATCTAACTTCTTTAAGATTTTTTCTGCCATTGTCAGTCAGTAAATCCCTATTTTAAAATAAGGAAGAAGAAGAACAAATCAATTCAAATTTAAACATATAACAATTATGCATAAGTTTTCAAAAGACCCACTTTTACATTACTGTTTTAGGTAAATAACAGAATTGTTTGGCTGGGCTCGGTGGCTCACGCCCTGTAATCCCAGCACTTTGGGAGGCCAAGGCAGGCGGATCATGAGGTCAGGAGTTCAAGACCAGGCTGGCTAACATAGTGAAACCCCGTCTCTACTAAAAATACAAGAAATTAGCCAAGTGTGTGTCTGTAATCTCAGATACTTGGGAGGCTAAGGCAGGAGAATCACATGGACTGGGAGGCAGAGGTTGCAGTGAGCTGAAATCGAGCCATTGCACTCCAGCCTGTGCAAGACTCCATCTCAAAAAAAAAAAAAAAAAAAAAATTGTTTAAACCATACAGTAAATCATAGAATTGTAAATGTGCCCAAGTTTTTTCAATTGAAAGCCATATGATCAGAACTCCCAGATGTGTATAGGCCCCATGAATTTTTAAATTTATGATAAAGGTGAGGGGGAGAAAGTTCACTATTACCATATGAGAACCATATGTGACTTATACTTAAAGCAAGACCAAGTGGCTTGACTTACGTCTATTTTCTTTTTTAATTTTTTAAATTAAAAATCTATCAAGCTAGGCATATGACTTAATTTTTTTTTTCTTTTGAGACAGAGTCTTGCTCTGTTGCCCAGGCTGGAATGCAATGGTGTGATCTTGTCTCACTGCAACCTCTGCCTCCTGAATTCAAGCGATTTTCCTGCCTAAGCTTCCCAAGTAGCTGGGATTACAGGCTTGCACACCATGGCCAGCTAATTTTTGTATTTTTAGTAGAGATGGGGTTTCACCATGTTGGCCAGGGTGGTCTCAAACTCCTGACCTCAAGTGATCTGCCCTTCTCAGCCTCCCAAAGTGCTGGGATTACAGGCAGGAGCCATGGCGCCCAGCCAAGAGTAGGACTTTAGACATATCTATTTTCTTTTTGTCATGATATAATTTTAATGAAAGTAAATGCAAGAAACTCATATTTATATAATTAATTGCTTCAAATTAAATTGGTCAATGATCGAAGACTGTTAACAGCATGTAGTAGGCAATTAGTCACACATAAGTAGCAGCAGCTAAGCTGGTTAGGTCCCATTGCCATAATAGTTGGTATTTTCTCATTAATTAATATTGCTAAAAGTCTCATCTGAGGTCAAGCAGTTCATATTAAGCTTAGGGAGCTGCATGAGACATTAGAACCTGGTCTAATTTACATCTTCAAATGAGAAAAACTGAAGGCCACAAAGTACCCTATCAGTAAAATATAAATAGCTAGGACAGAGTGGAGGCAAGAATCCAGAAATATCAACCCAAAGCTCCCTTTATTTTTTTATTTATTAAAAAATTTTTTGTAGATGGACCAGGCACAGTGGTTCATGCCTATAATCCCAGCACTATGAGAGGTCTGGGCGGGCATGTCACTTGAGGTCAGGAGTTCAAGGCCAGCCTGGCCAACATGGTGAAACTCCATCTGTACTGAAAATACAAAAATTAGTTGGGCATGGTGGCACATGCTTTTAATCCCAGCTACTTGGGAGGCTGAGGTAGCAGGATCACTTGAACCTAGGAGGTGGAGCTTGCAGTGAGCCGAGATGGTGCGCCACTGTACTCCAGCCTGAGTGACAGAGTAAGATTCAATCTCGAAAAAAAAAAAAAGTGCAGATGACCATGCAGTCAGTGTATTTTTGCACAGTGAATTAAATGGGCTTCAGTGGCATTTAAGTGTAAAATTTATATGGTTAACAGAAAGTACTGAATCATCAATATTTTAATGAACATTAATGTTAATACTAAGGTCTCTCTGGCTCAAAAAAGTCTATATTTTTCCTATATTGTATATTATTCCACCAACACCACATGGAGACAACAGTTCATAAAAAGAGAAAAATTAAAGATTCTATGCCAAAAGTTTACATTATTTTGTACTTGGTTTTTTTTTAGCTTTTTTTTTTTTACTCTTTTTCCTTCACCACATATTGCCCTGAGTATGAATTCTTCATGTCTTGATAGTGACATCCCATCCCAGCATGCCTTCTATCACGTCACCACATCCAGCCAGATTCTCCCTCCATCACATGATGTAGTCCGGTGTGATAAAGAAATTCCACAGAGATGCTGAGTGTGGTGGTGCATGCCTATAATCCCAGCTACTTGGGAGGCTGATGCAGGAGGATTGCTTGACCCTAGGAGTTTGAGACCACTCTGGACAACATAGCAAGACCCCATCTTAAAAAGAAAGACAAAAAAAAAGTAGCCGGGCACGGTAGCACGCATCTACAGTCTCAGCTGCTGGGGAGGCTGAGGTGGGTGGATCAAAGGTTCATTTAAGCCCAGGAGTTTGAGGCTGCAGTGAGCTATGATCATGCTGCTACACCCCAGCCTGGGTGACAGAGCAAGACCCCATTTCTTTAAAAGAAAATTACACAGAGGAAATTCTGGGCCATGGGGGTGCCGGCAGATAGAATGTCTTGTGGCAAACCGCACAACATCAGGTTGCATGCTGGGAAGGAGAGATCCAGGATTGTGAAAGCTGATTATATGAAATGGGTCACTCTTGTGGTACCTAACTAAAACACAGTGAGAAGCCAGGGTAAAGCGAAAGCACTCAGGGCACAAAACATTGCTCCAAAAAACGCAGTTCCTCTGGCAGCTGAAATTGACTGCTATAACCTAACCAGTAGTATCTAACAGCTACTGAAAAGACCTGTGGCAACTCTAAACCAATTTTACCCTCAGCCTTCACTTACCAATCTTGTCAGTGCCTCAAAACCTTACTAGCGCCAATTTGTAACATTTCCTGGTTTTATAAAACCTCTAACCTTCTCTTTGTTCTTTAGATACTGAAGACCACTGCTCTGTGTGTGTGAGCTAATTCCAAATAAATATTTTGATTTTAGAGATTAGTGTCTATATTTTATTTTACTTTGACAGGGTAAAGGTATTTGCACAATGTGAATGCTTATGACTCTCTGGGTTTCCCACAGGACAGCAGGGAACAGATTTTGAAAAAGAATATAGATTATGATTATGTGGGCATATTTTGTTTTCAGACCCAAGAACCATCCCTCTTGTAAAACTAAACTAAACTAAAACTCTCCGAGGAGTTTTAGCTTCTGTGTTTCCCTTAAACATAATATGAGTTCAAGGGGATGGAGAAGGCACCCATATTCCTCACCAAAGTTTATTTTACTGGAGACAAAGATTTCTATTTTTCAGCAAGACACAGGTAAATAACTGAAAGAATTAATGTATTAAAGTGAATGAGTTTCCCAGTTTGGGGAAGGTATAAACTACAAGAGAGCCAACTGAGACAATGCTACTGACTTGTGAGAAAGAACAGAAAGCAGGTCTTTTTTTTTTTTAATTCTTTTTTGTTTTTTGAGACGGAGTCTTGTTCTTGTTGCCCAAACTGGAGTGCAGTGGCACGATCTCAGCTCACAGCATCCTCTGCCTCCCAGCTTGAAGCGATTCTCCTGCCTCAGCCTCCTGAGTAGCTGGGATTACAGGCATGCACCACCATGCCTGGCTAATTTTGTATTTTTAATAGAGACAGGGTTTCTCCACATTGGTCAGGCTGGTCTTGAACTCCTGACCCCAGGAGATCTGACTGCGTCAGCCTCCCAAAGTGCTGAGAAAGCAGGTCTTTTTTAGAGTAAGGTGTCCTACACCTCTCACTTTTAGTCAACCCATCTTGAAGACCACATAGGACATTTTATGAGGCAAACTGTCATCCCATTATACACACACACACACACACACACACACACACATAAACATACACATACACACACACATGCACATGCACACACAGCTGTATTTTATTATATACAGTTAGCTGTAGCATGAAAGAATTTTTATGTTTTTGCTTTAAAAATATTTTGCTCAGAGTAAATTATTTGGCTATGAATGATTTCTGGAAAATCATTGGCAGATCATGAACTTTTTTAGAGTGAGAAAAACTAACCAATTATTTTCAAGGGTCAACAAAAGTTTTATGAATACTAAATTTGACAGTTAATAAAATTGGCTGAATGTTAGTTTTGTAGTTTTAATTTCAAATTTTGAAACCAATACATTTTTTTCAGTTTGCAAATACTTTTCTCCCGTAGACCTTTGGCAATGTGCCAGTGGGGCCTAATGGATAAATGGCCCTGGGAAAAAGTGGAGGTGAGGGAACACTATGGATTAACTTGCTTGCTTTCATCACTATAGTTCATAAGTTCATCAAGGGCCTATTTTGTATCTCCTCAAATAAATGCTGAGAGCAAAGAAACATCAGTACTAATATGAGGGTGTACTCCAACTACTTTGCATGAACTAACTATTAATCTTTTAATGCAAAATGAATCAAGATGATATTAAATGGGCTGGGTGCAGTGGCTCACACCAGTAATCCCAGCATTCTGGGAGGCCGAGGCATGTGTGTCATCTGAGGTCAGGCCAGGAGTTTGGGACCAGCATGGCCAACATGGTGAAACCCTGTCTCTACTAAAAATACAAAAAATTAGCCAGCCTATGTGGCACACCCCTGTGGTCCTGATTGTTCGGGAGGCTGAGATGGGAGAATGGCTTGAACTTGGGAAGTGGTGGTTGCAGTGAGCCGAGATCACACCACTATACCTTAGCCTGGGCGACAGAGCGAGACTCTGTCTAAAAAAAAAAAAAAAAAACAACTATATTAAATGTTCCTCAGTGTGATCTATGTTTATGTTCTTTATTATATCTTTTTAATTTTAATATATACTTTGGTGTTCCTATTTCATACTTCTTTCTGAATTCTCAATAATATATATGAGCATATATTATTATTTGATAATAAGCATTTATTTGTTCATTTGGTCACTGGCTACCTAAATGTATTACATGAAGACATTGTGCTAGGTATTCTATCAAATTTACTAAGAAAGTTGGCACCTGATAAACATTTTTCTTTGTGATCCCCATCTTCCTAGGCAAAAGAGATACCCTCTCCTATTTCACTAAGAAAATAGACCATCAATTAAAAGCTTCTTCAGCTCCTACCTCTCATACCAAGGTGTTATTCATTCCCATCCGTTCTGCACTTTAATTTTAACAGGTGTTGGCTGTCCCGACCAAAGCGAATCCCTCCTGATGTACTCTAAACTCCATTACCTTCAGTCTCCCGAAAGAATTCTATTAGTTGTCACCTTTCTCCTATACATTTTACCTCTTTTCTTCACGATTGTCTTCCTCTTAGCATGCTCAAATTTATTTGCAAAAGATAAAAAGTTCTTCTTCTGATCCTACTAGTTATCTCTCTCATCTTCTGAAGCATTCTACTTAGAGTTGGGGGAAGTGTGCTCATCTGGAATACAGGGTTCTGATGTGGTCACAATAGCTTAACTCATAGACTTTCAGGGGTGGAATGGATCAATGGTCTCTCACCGAATTCTATTAACAGTGGGGCAACATTAACATCAAGAAGACAGACCTTTCTTATCCTTGCTTTGATTTCCATTGCCATCATCCTTCTTCAGACCTTCAGGTTGTCATTTAGACTCCTTTGGGTTACTGCACTATACACCCCCCTAGTTTGCCTGCCCCAAACCTTCCTCCTCATTCCTCAAATATTGATTCTTCAAAATGCCATCAAGCTGGGTATGGTGGCTCACACCTGTAATCCCAGCACTTTGGGAGGCCAAGGCAGGCAGATCACTTGAGGTCAGAAGTTCAAGACCAGCCTGGCCAACATGATGAAACCCCATCTCTACCTAAAAGCAAAACAAAACAACGGTCATGGTGATGCATGCCTGTAATCCTAGCTACATCACACTACTGCATTCCAGCCTGGGTGACAGAGCAAGACTCCTTCTCAAAAACAACAAGCAAACAAAATGCCATCAGAGCTGTCTTTCTTAAACCAGAAACTGATCAGCATCAGTTCCAGCCCACAAACCGTGGCTTGCTCTCATAACCTGAAGAATGACACCCAAACTCTTCAGAAGACATATGAGACCAGTCAAGAAAAGATAATCCAGGATCTGACCCCTTTCTGTTCCACCACTTTCTGCCATTCCTACTTCCTGGACATGTCCTTCCCTTTTCCCAAGCATGCCCCTCACTCATGCATTTCCTTCTACTCAGAATGCTCTCCCACATGTCTTTCAGTCAAAAGCCTACTCTTTTTTTCTTTTTGCCTTGTAAACAGAGGAATTTTATACAAATACAAAGTTTTGCACCTTCAAAGCTATCACTCCAATAAGACACTAATTCAATTAAACAAATAATCTTTAAAAATATTTTAACAATGTACAAATATATTCACAACATAATCTGCTGATTAAGATTTCAACAAAGTTTATAGTACCTACAACAGAATTTACAGATGCCTACAATAGTTTGTATATTGCTTTAGTTTACAGTCACATCTATTGCTTTAGGAAATACCGGCCGAGCGCGGTGGCTCACGCCTGTAATCCCAGCACTTTGGGAGGCCGAGGCGGGTGGATCACGAGGTCAAGAGATCGAGACCATCCTGGTCAACACGGTGAAACCCCGTCTCTACTAAAACTACAAAAAATTAGCTGGGAATACAGGAGCGTGCCACTAATCCCAGCTACTCAGGAGGCTGAGGCAGGAGAATTGCCTGAACCCAGGAGGCGGAGGTTGTGGTGAGCCGAGATCACGCCATTGTACTCCAGCCAGAGAAACAAGAGTCAAACTCCGTCTCAAAAAAAAAAAAAAAAAAAAAGAAATACCATTAATACAAATACATAGTTTACAATATCCCTAGTATAGCAAGAAAAAACATAGATTCAGAAAATAAAATCTTTTAGACATTTATTATGCCAAGTATGTAAATGATTATTCCTATTATGACATGAAAATAATGCTCTTTTAGTGGTAAAAGATAGATTGATTAGCTCAAGTTCCACTGAAGAGCTTTCAATCTAGCTATTCTTTCTGTAAAATAAATAGAACAGCAGCAATCTCTGTGTATTCCTTAAATAAACTATGATGATTCCATTTATATTAACTGGGCCTTAAGTAAATGTCTTCTTACAAATAAAGATAAAATTTTAGAAAATAGTTACCACTCACCCTAATTATTTTCATTTGCTTGCATATGTCTAAGAAATTTCCCCATGAGGTACATATTAAAAACTAACAATTATTTCCAACTTATACATAAGCCAAAGTGCTCACTCTTACCATGGAAGCAAAACTTACTTCAGAAAATAATCTACAGAAATAATATGTAAACACACAGAGCTTTGAGACAGACTAAGAACATCCTCCTACGTTCTTTGGATCAAAATGCAAAGGTCTCCATTAGCTATGTAAATGAACACTTTCATTAACTTGGTATATATTGATATTACATGGCTGTGTTGTGCATACCTACGGAACATGTGCATACCCACGCCACTGAACAAATCTTGACAATGTTTCTAGTGCCAACATATACTTCCTAGCCCCAACTGCTGGAAAGGAAATAAAAACCTAATATGAAAACTACATTCCCTTTTTATAAATAAAGTTTTTAAGTGGAAAAACAAAGCCAACACTCCTTGTGGCAACATGGACCAAGCTCTAAAAGGTTCAGAGTCAAGAATCTCTTCAGTTGTTCCCCAATGTAACAAAGCACGTAAGCTTTCTCTATTCAGGAAGTCTGACCACCTCCAGTGTTTTGTCTTAAAAACTGCTTTCCAAGATATGAAGTAGCCATGCTGGTCAAATTCTTTCTGCTGCCTACCTTACATCTGATATAACCATACAGGTTGGCACCTTGTAGCACCACACCCATGATAACCACCACTAACCACTTTACTCTGAAGAAGAGGGCACTAAAGGCAAATATCACCCACAGCACTGGACAGGCAGTAAGTCCCAACCAAAAGATTCTTGATTCAGCCTCGGACACAGTTTTATTCTCTTGAAAGTATTCCTTTCTAGATTCAAACACCCAATGGCTTCCATCTTCATCAGTGTGATTCCAGCAAGGTAGGCCAATCATTAGTCTACCTGTGACATTCTTCACTGCCAAAAAGTAACATGACAACAAGATAATTGTCACCATACAGATAATAAAGCTGCTGCTGAGCAACTCACAGAGAAGATAGGTAACGATTGCACTGACTCGAAAGAAAAGTGGAAAAACGATGCTACTGTGAGATGTCAACCACCACCTGTGGATGTCTGGCCTGCAGATCCTGACTCAATGACGGATGAATGAAGGCAGTCTTACACCATTACAGTGAAACAAGTGGGCTAGGGATGGCCATTGGCTGCTTTCTGAGGGTGAAATGCAACCAATCAACCAAGACCCTCTGTCCATCCACACATTAATTCCGTCAAGATTTTACAATAGAGGTACTAAGTTAACACACTTGTGGTTAATTGATATGGTTAAAAAAGTGGTTATAGGAATGACAAAAAGCTTTAGGTTCCTGGCCCAGAGTAAACACTATTAACAGGTAACTCCCCTCTGATCTCCCACTGAGAGGACCATCCAACACAAAGTTTACATGAGTAAACAGTTAAGAGTAGAGACAAAGGGATGTGGGGTAAACAGACTTAACTGGGAGAGCCTCCTTCCTATTTTCTCCCTAATTTAATGGACCTGCCGCCTTCGGCCTGTCCCAATAAAACCTTTTGGCCTTCCAAAAAGTTTGAGACTAATCTGTAACTTTCCCTAATATATCTTCAACACTTTGCCAGCCACCCTAAGTGAATATCAACACTACTGGATGTCTGATTTTCTATTTTCTTGGTCTGTTAGTCGTCTCCTCTTCCACATCAAACAGTGAAACATCTTCAGTGTCATCATTACTATCCTTCTGCAATATCAAAAGCCTACTCTTTATCAAATATAATATAAAGACTACTCTTCTATGAAACTTTACTTGGCATCCTCCCACTCCTTGTCTTGATGACAGTCTTTTATTTGTGTGCTCCTGGCCTCAAGCAACCCTCCAGCCCCAGCCTCCTGAGTAGCTGGGATTACAGGCAAGAACCACCATATCAGGTTTTAAGAGGTTTACTCGCTGGGTGCAGTGGCTCGCACCTGTAATACCAGCACTTTGGGAGGCTGAGGTGGGCGGATCATTTGAGGTCAGGAGTTTCAGAGCAGCCTGGCCAACATGGTGAAACCCTGTCTCTACTAAAAATACAAAAAAAAAAAGAAATTAGTTGGGCATGGTGGCACACACCTGTAATCCCAGTTACTTTGGAGGCTGAGGCAGGAGAATAACTTGATCCCAGGTGGCGGACATTGCAGTGAGCCGAGATTGTGCTACTACACTCCAGCCTGGGTAACAGAGCGAGACTCCATCTCAAAAAAAAAAAAAAAAAAAAGATGTTTACTCTTTGACAAAAATCTCTTCCTCACTAGGTTGAAAGCTCGTTTAAAGCAGAATTGACTTACCCACCTCTGAATCTCAGCCTCAGGCAAAGCATTTTAAATCTAATTGTAATTTGAAAATTACAATTTAATTTGGAGATGTCTCTGAATAAACTTTTTAAAAAAAGTAAACCTAGTTTATCTGTAATAAATGATGTCACTTCATAATGATGTACTGGAAGATGAAATAAAAAGTTGAGTCAATTGTTATAAAATGGGGCTCTTGCAAACCTAAACTTGGTAAAATTGTTTTGAAAGGAAACTTGGATTTATGTTCTTAATTTCTAGCTCAGTAGTGATGTTTTTTGTTGTTGTTTGTTTTCGTGTTTGTTTTTAAAGACCACAATGAAATAGAGGCCATGCCAATTGGGGCAGAATGAATTCCCAATTACTCTCACAGTAAATCATCTACGGGCCTCACTGCAAAGGCTTATTCACAACAAAAATTACAGGTCAATATTAATAGCATATCAGAGACTAAGTTGTACCTGAAATAAAAATGTCCTGAATATTTTAAGACAGCAATTTTATTTTAACAACACCTTTGGGATTAAAAATAAACAAAAACAACAACAGCAAAACCCAGTGTCATCAATATAAGAGGTTCAGCTGAGAAGGCTTCTTGAGCAAGTTCTAAACAACTCAGGAAAACTAAGAATCTCTAAAGTCACAAACTAAAGACCTGAGAAATTACCTAGAAAATTGAGGCTAAATTAAAATTCACTTCCATTATTTGGCTTTATTAGTTCAAATGCTTACTCCTTGAGGACAAGGCCACTTCTTACATTTTTATGTGACACAGTCCACTATTGAGACCACAGTAAGCACTCACTTCATCTGTTAAATGATTCATGTTTATTCAATAATGAGATGACTGGCCGAGTAGCTCCATCTCACATTCCAAGTACCAACTTAGGGGAATCTTTTTTTTCTTTTAAATCTAAAATGTTGATAAATGGCCTATATTATAGGCTGAATTTTGTTGCCTCCAGATTCATATGTTGAAGTCCTAGGCCCCAGGATCTCAGAATGTGACCGTATTTGTATATATGGCCTTTAAAGACTCAAGTTAAAATGGGGTTCTTAGGGTAGGCCCCTCCATGACTGGTGTCATATAAGAAGAGGAGATTGGGACACCAGGATACACCGAGGAAAGACCTTGTGTACAATCAGTGAGAAGGCAGCTACCACCCCAGGCCAAGGAGAGAGGCCTCTGAAGAAAACAACCCTGCCCACACCTTCAATTCTAACTTTTAGTCTCTAGAACTGTGAGAAAATAAATTTCTATTGTTTAGCCACTCGGTCTCTGATGTTTTGTCACGGCAGTCCCAGCAAACTAGTACAGCCCTGGCACTGAGAGAACTCAATTAAAAACTAGACCCATGTGCTTAGCTACACGTTGTGCATTTTCTTATTTATTTATTTTTATTTTTATTTTTGAGACAGGGTCTAACTCTGTCACCCAAGCTGGAGTGCAGTGGTGTGACCTCAGCTCACTGCAGCCTCCACCTCCCTGGTTCAAGCTATTCTCTTGCCTCAGCGTCCTCAGTAGCTGTGACTGCAGGCGCCCGCCACCATGCCCAACTAATTTTTGTATTTTTAGTAGAGACTGGGTTTCACCATTTTGGCCAGGCTGGTCTCGAACTCCTGACCTCAAGTGTTCGCCCGCATCGGCCTCCCAAAGTGCTGGGATTACAGAAGTGAGCCACTGCGCGCAGCCTGGAAGGGAAGTTTCTAAGAAAAGCTATCAAGGAATTCTAAAACGATGATGCACGTATATTGAGGAGTGTTACTGTGGGCGACTAATCAGATACTTACTGGAAAAATTGATTAGCCAGCTGAAAATCGCAGCACAATTACCACAGGAGTGATCGGCTCCCACCACCCATTCCAGAAAGTTGGGTGTCATCATTTGGAAATGTATCAGTTAAGCAGCCCCCAGCGCCCCTCGCACCTCTCTCTCCGCCCCCAGGTCACCTTCCCCCAGGAGCCTCCATCCCAGCTGGAAACACACGGAGCCCTACTCTAAAGCTCTATGCCTTTGGTCGTTTCGTGGGAAAACAAAATTAAGGTCAACATTGAGGAAGCTCATTAATATTTAGTTTAGAAGACGCAAAGGGTTCTTCCAAATTAAATATTAATGCGAATTGGGAAGAGCCCCGGGACCCGCCTCCCGCCAGGTCCCACACTCGCCTGACCTCACTCACACTCTCCCAGTCCAGGCCCGGCTGGAGAACGTCCCACTGACTCCAGGAACAGAAAGGCCGTTTATGTAAAACGATGTTTTTTCTATTTCGCCTCCCACCCCCCTACAAATTTTGATTTTCAGTGTTTCCAACGTTCCCGCCCCCAGAAACAAACCTCATCTCCTTTCCTCCCTCTCTGGCTCCGCGGGTTACTCGCCCCGCCCCCACCCTTCCGTCCCTTAGCAACGCGTCCTCTGTCCGTAGAAACCGGTTCCCGAGCTCTGCCCACCTCTGAAAGGCCTAAAGAGCAGAGTTCTCTTCTCAGAGGGGCTTCCACCACAGACTTTTGTCACTGAAAGCCCCGGTGACTCCCCAGATGCTTACGGATATTAAAACAGGTTATGCTGAAAGAGTGGAAGGAGATTTTGTTTCCCCTTCTTGTACCTCCTTTCTTTCTTCTTGTGTGCTTTCCTGGAAACATCGAATTTCAAAAAGAAGCTTACAAAGTCCCCCATGCAGTTTGCGGGTCTGAATGGAAGTCAACAGTTTATATTTGAATATTTGATAGAATATTGCTTTCATGGCTTATGATATTTAAAAAATTTCTTATTTCCAAGGCCAAGAAACCTCCCATGTGGTTAGTAAAATAACTCCTGTATTACACAAGCTGTAGAGCAGAGCATTTTTATGAGTCATAATGGAGGTGCACTCTGACATACATTCTGCTGTATTTACTGTATCCTGTGGAACCGGTTGTCCTTGTTGCTCACTTCTGTGAACAGAAAATGCCCTAAGGCTATGGGAGTCATTCATTTTTAGAGACATAATCTAAACTTGAAAACAACTTGCATTTAATTACAAATGGTGGGGAATTTCACAACATTGGTTAAATTTTAAGTCGGGAGTTGGTCATCATTCTAAGAATGTACCTTATCTGATGCATCAAAATGGGGCAAAAAAAGCTTTAAAAACCAGCATTTCAAAATCTGTGAAAAGAAGAGAGAAAAAAAAAACAGCATTAATTATCACAAATCCATGGCTGGGCATGGTGGCTCACCCTGTAATCCCAGCACTTCAGGAGGCCGAGGTGGGCAGATCACTTGAGATTAGGAGTTCAAAAAGACAAATAAAAAATTAAAAAAAAAAAAATAGAAAACAGAAAAAAAGAAAAAAAAAAGAAGAAGAAAAAAAAAAAAGAAAGAAAGAAAGAAAAAAAGGAGTTCAAGACCAGCCTGACCAATATGGTGAAACCCCATCTCTTCTAAAAATACAAAAATTAGCCAGGTGTGGTGGCATGCACTTGTAATCCCAAGCTTACTCAGGAGGCTGAGGCAGAAGAATCACTTGAACCTGGGAGGCGGAGGTTCCAGTGAGCCGAGTTCGTGCCACTGCACTGCAGCCTGCGTGACAGAGCGAGACTGTCTCAAAAACAAAAAACAAACAAACAAACCAAAAACAAGTCCATACTAGTGGCAATGGAAAAACTGCAACAACAACAACAAAAAAAGTATACTTACGTAGTAATCAAAATTTGGCTAGAAATTGATATTCATGAGGCCGGGGCGGTGGCTTACGACTGTAATCACAGCACTTTGGGAGGCCAAGATGGGCGGATCACGAGGTCAGGAGTTCAAGACCAGCTTGGCCAAGATAGTGAAACCCTATCTCTATTAAAAAAAATTTAAAAAGAAATAAAGAAAGAAATAAAGAAATTGATATTAATAGTCAATGCTTATAAACACTGGAATCAATTTATTTCAAATATTTAAAATACAATAATTAAAAGTATAAGGTAGTTGATTCTTTTCTTTTCTTTTTTTTTTTTTTTTTTTTAAGACAAAGTCTTACTTTGTTGACCAGACTGGAGCACAGTGGCATGATCATAGCTTACTGTAGCCTCGACCTCCTGGGCTCAAGCAATCCTCCTACCTCAGCCTCCCAAGTAGTTAGGACTACAGGTGCATGCCAGTATGCCCAGCTAATTTTCTTATTTTTATTTTTTGTAGAGGCAGGGGTCTCACTGTGTTGCCCAGGCTGGTCTTGAACTCCTAAGCTTACATGATCCTCCTGCCTTGCCCTCCCAAAGTGCTGGGATTACAGACGTGAGTAGCCACTGTGGCTGGCCAAGGTAGTTTGATTCTATCATATTTTTTAAAGCTATATACATTCAAGAACAATGATTTGTATGGAATTGATAACTAGAATCTAGTTGATAGTGGTGATTTGTCTAAGATTGTTATAATACCTTCAGCTCATAAATTTGCACAGAGGAGAAAATTAGCTTCTTTTTTTTTTTTTTTTTTTTTGAGACAGAGTTTCACTCTTGTTACCCAGGCTGGAGTGCAATGGCGCGATCTCGGCTCACCGCAACCTCCGCCTCCTGGGTTCAGGCAATTCTCCTGCCTCAGCCTCCTGAGTAGCTGGGATTACAGGCACGCGCCACCATGCCCAGCTAATTTTTTGTATTTTTAGTAGAGACGGGGTTTCACCATGTTGACCAGGATGGTCTCGATCTCTTGACCTCGTGATCCACCCGCCTCGGCCTCCCACAGTGCTGGGATTACAGGCTTGAGCCACCGCGCCCGGCCAAAATTAGCTTCTTAAGAAAATAATTGGGTTCAGAAATGTTAGCTACTCATTAATCTTCAGTCAAAAAAATTTATAAAGCATGAATCTTATGAAATTCTTAGATTATCATTATCTCAGTTAATATTTATGAAACATGTTCTGCATGCCAGGTACTAGGCTACAATTTTAAAATATTTCTGATTTCGTCCTTTACTTTGGATGCACACACATGCCATGTAGCATTTTTATGAGTCATAATGGAGGTACACTCTGACATATATTCTGCTGAGTTTATTCTTAAACCTTAATTAGAATTAGTATCTATGGAAAGGGTATTACCTTTAATTTTAGAAAAGACCTCACTGAAACTCAAAGAAATTATGTGGTTTTCTCAACATCATGTAATTAGTAAGTACAATTATTAATATAAAACAAAGTATTTTCCCTTTAATAGTGAATGTTTGGTAAATGTACACAAAAAAGAATTCAAGTGGATTTTTTCCTAACTACTTTCATTGCTCTCAGTTAAATTCAGTATTTACTGAATGAGTTCATGAACCTATTATAGATAAACACTGAGTTAAAGAGCCTAATGAATGTTTTATTTTAAAAGTACACAGATTTCTTAAAACATAAACTGTATTCTATAAGAAAGCAAAGAAAGTAAAATCTGCAGATTTTTTCCCACTTTCTTTGAAGTAGACCAGCTACAAAGTTAGAAGGCTCATTCCCTAAAACTGCCCTTACTTCTGACACCAAGTTCAGGGGCATCAAAACCTTGAGTAGAACCCTCAGTTTCACAGACATCACTGAAAGCTATTGTATTTAGGGTTATAGTTTATTACAAGGAAAGGATACAGATTACAACTAGCCAAGGAAAGTTCATAGGGCAGAATCAGTCCGTAAATACCAACTGTGGAGGTTTTATTGTCCTCTTCCTGTGGAGTCAGGACAGGTTAGTCCCTCAGTGTTGTTGAATGACAATGCACACACAAAGATTTGCCACCCGGGGAAGCTCACCCAAGTGTTCAGAATTTGTAGCGGGGCTTCATCACACAGGCATAATTGGTCGATTGCCCACATCATTAATCTCTACCTCCAAGTTGACTGATACCACATGACCCAAAGCCCTTGCCTTAAGTCACATTGTTGATCTTTCTGGAGTGGCCAGTCCCCACCCTAAGACTATGCAGGTGTGGCCACCTCCCTATCCTAAATCACACTGTTACACTATCCCATATGACTCAAGGTCTCCAGGCAAACAAAGATCTTCCTAACAGGCATAACATTCCTAGGGCCCACAGATGATGTCTCAGAAAGCAAAGGCAAAGGTCAGACTTTCTTTTCTTTGAACAAGAGATTCTTTCCTATAAATTATTTATTACACACCTACAAGGTTTAGAAAATATCAAAAGTTTTACTTAATGGTCCCCAAATGGCGAAAAGCCTGTGATTCCCCATCCCTGCCTTCTGTCCTCTCTGGAGAAAAGAGAGCATTTTTCCCCCTTGCCCTACACAAACCATGAAGCCTGGGAGAAATGTCAGTGTTCTTCATTGTTCCTAATATTCCTTTTACACCTTTATGTTCCTTCTTCCTTAGGAAAAGCTGCCTCTTCTGAGGTTCATGACAACTATCTCTCCATACATATTTACTAACAAATTCCCAGGCACTTCTCACTTTTACAGATTTGGGGACTTTCTCAACATTCCTTTTCTTTTCTTTCTCTTTTATTATTATTTTTTTTTATTTCTTTTTTTCTTTTCTTCTTTTTTTATTTTATTTATTTATTTTTTCTTTTTTGATCCCAGTGGAATGGAATCAATGCTCCTTTTCATATTAAATCCATTAAGCCAATAGCTTTGCCTCAAAACTCATTATCTTTCCAGATCAAAGCTATCTTTACTTCATTATCCTCTAACTCTGAAATATTAAGCTTTAACAGGTCTTCTCTGATCACTACCTGTTATCCCGCTTGACCATTACCTCTCTTGCTCTAGATAATATGCTCCTTGGTCACTTAAATTCCTTGTCTCTTTTATTTGTGAATCCAAGGGACATCTTTCAGGTCCTTTATTACTTGACATCTGTTCTGAATTGGACACATTTTGCTTCTGGCTCTTTGAAACATTCCCATCCTTTGGCTTCAATTACATAACTCTCCTACTTTTCTTCCTGCCTTACTGATAATTTCCTGAATACCCTCCTTTATGGATTCCTATTCCTCTGACTGCTCTAAATATCATTGTGCCCTGGGATTCTTTCTTGTTTTTTGTTTTTTGTTTTTCTCTTTTTCTTTCCTTCCTAGGCTTAACATTCCCTTCAGAATTCAGTCAAAGCCATGCAGCATAGAATATAGGACTTCTACCACCTGAGCCCAGTCTGTGTTGAACTGAGTTCCAATTGTCTTTCCAGCTTTATCTCAGCCAATCCATGGAACACAAAGTGACTACCTTGTAACTTAATGGGAATTTTTACTAAGTTTTGGGCTTTTTCTACCTGTTCTTTTCATACTGTTCTCTCAGCACAGGGACTTCAGAACTTCTGCAGCCCCCTGGCTCTAAGGATGGAGAAAGTTATCTATGTTAGGCCAATAGATCACAACACCCTGACCACAGTGACTGGCTCAGGGAGAGGCAGATGACTAATGGGAGGCCAGTTAGGGGCCAGAAAATTTGATTACAGGCTTTGAGCCTGTAGGGGAGAAGAGTTTCTCTTGTAGTCTGCTTGTTATGACAATTTGAGACTTATGCTATGGGAGCCACTATGAAGATCCTGAGAGTGGAGTCAGTCCAGCGGAAGTGAACTGAGAGGTGGGGCTGGGCAGTATCATTTGAGCCAAGGGTCCAGCTATCACTGAGCTAGAGCTACTTCTAGACCTCTTCAGGTAACATGATTCAGTAAGTTCTCTGTGTATAAACATCTGATTTATTTTTCTACTATCTATAGAAGCCTAGAAAAGGATAATGTGCTCAGCAAATATTGGTCAAATGAATGGAAACTGTAAAATGGAAAGATTTATTATCTCAGAGGGCTGGTCTGAGAAGTAAATGATTTACCAACCTGAAATGCCAGGCACAGTGCCTAGCAAAAAGCAGGCACATGAAATGCTCCTTATGTTTCTATGCCTTCAGCACTCTGTCACCACAGTCCATACAGCATAGCTCAAAAACTGCTACCTGAACTTGATTATAAGTTCTAAGAAAACCATATTCACAAAAATTTGACTTATTTAGTCCTAGACGTTTTCCCCATAAGTCTTTTCCTTCCATTAAAGGCCACAACATAATAATTATTTGTTTATGTTTTTAAAGACCACAACTGTAAACATACTCACTTGTATAGTATCTGCTACAGTTTGAATATCTGTCCCCTCCAAAACTCATGTTGAACTTTAATCCCCAATGTGGCAGTATTGAGAGGTGGGGCCTTAATTTATTTTATTTTATTTTAAAATAGAGATACAGTCTTGCTATGTTACCCAGGCTAGTCTCAAACAACTGGGCTCAAGAGATCCTCCCACCTCAGCCTCCCCAGTAGCTGCCCTACAGGCAAGACCCACTGCACCCAGCTTGGTGGGGCCTTTAAGAAGTTCTTGGGGCCGGGCGCGGTGGCTCAAGCCTGTAATCCCAGCACTTTGGGAGGCCGAGGCAGGTGGATCACAAGGTCAAGAGATCGAGACCATCCTGGTCAACATGGTGAAACCCCGTCTCTACTAAAAATACAAAAAATTAGCTGGGCATGGTGGCGCATGCCTATAATCCCAGCTACTCAGGAGGCTGAGTGAGGCAGGAGAATTGCCTGAACCCAGGAGGAGGAGGTTGCGGTGAGCCGAGATCGCGCCATTGCACTCCAGCCTGGGTAACATGAGCGAAACTCCGTCTCAAAAAAAAAAAAAAAAAAAAAAAGTAGTTCTTGGATCATAAAGGCAGAGCCCTTATGAATGGATTAATGGATTATGGGTTAACAGATTAATGGATTATCATGGGAGTGGGGTTGGTGGTTTTATAAGAAAAGGAAGAGAAACCTAAGCAAGCTTAGCCCCCTCACCATGTGATCCCCTGTGCCACCGTGGGACCCTGCAGAGACCTCCCAACAGCAAAAAGGTCCTCACCAGATGTGGCCCCTCAACCTTGCACTTCTCAGTTTTTATAACTGTGAGAAATAATTCCTTTTCTTTATAAATTCCACATTTTCTTATATTCTCCTACAAGCAACAGAAAATAGACTAAGCATCTTGCAACGCTTTACTTACTATACATGCAAAAGCAAAATATTTAAAGTAAAAGATTGTTAGATCTGAATTCATAAATATTTAAAATTTCTGTATGCCAAAAAAGTCATTAAAAATATAAAATAGGGTAAACTTGGAAATGTGTATAAACAAAGAGTATCTTAAAATTTTACAAATCGCTAAGAACAAACACCATAATAAAAAAGACTGTATGTTGAATACAGTCACTTTAAGAAAGAATACTTACAAATGAGGATTAATTATATCTTTGATGTTCAATGACATAGTTGAAGGCATATGCATTATATTCAGGGTATAACCTTACCTAATCTTCTCCATAAGTTTAAGAGGTAGGTATAACTATGCCCATTTCGTAAATGAGACCACTGATTCTCAGAGAGATTAAATAACGTCAACTTTCTTAGATAGTGAGAGGTTAATTTTTTTTTTCATTTCGAAGCCCAGGAACTTTTCACTTCCTCTTACAGCATAACAAAATCAAAGGCTATGCATGTGCTTACCATGGAAATCTTAGGACAGATATCCTTTGTGTGACTCAAGGCATATTTTACAAGTGGGTAAGAGAAAAGCAATCTTTAGACTGTTTGAAAATGAGTAGCATGGCTTTTAAGAATATAGTGCTGGGGAGGATTTTTGCTTTAAAAGTAAAATTAAAGGTGAATTGATCATGAATATATAAATATCATTACAAAGGGTACTATTGTCTTATTTTTGGCTCTCTCAAAAGCAGACCAAGCAAAAACAAGGATTTTTGGTATGAGGAGTTTATCTGGAAGGTGATCCCAGAAAGTGTGATGAAGGGAAGCAAGCAAAGATGAATGTCAATGCATTAATCAGTGGGTTACTGCTGTGGGAAACCGGGGCTCAATTTCTCTGAGTAGCATCTAAGAGTTGATGGAATTGACACAGAACACAGTGCAGAACTGCTCCTTCAATGGATGAGGAGGCTGAAGTATTTTTATTCACCAAATCCCATCTATCATGAATTGATGATTGTTTAATGGACATTGTATCTCTGGCACTTCCAGCCTGCCTTACAAGTAGACTGAGCACACTCCTGACACCAGAAACTGTCCTCAGGTGGAGAGACACAGGGGCTTGAAGTAAGATATCATTGCATGGAAAAAATTTTTCTATGAAGCTGTAGGCAACTGGGAGAAGGGACTGAGGGAATCTAGGCAGGAGATCAGCAGAATATGCCACAGGGATCAATAATAAGTAAATGTGTGTTTGTGTTTGTAAGCGTGTGTAGCTTGAGTAGAATGAAAAGCAGTTTCATAGTTTCAAAAAGAGCAAAATGCAGAGAAAATATCTTCTCTTACTTTCATAGACCCTCCTACCACTTGATGGCAGCATACCAAAGTTTAGGTGCTTGAAACTAAACAACAAATAAATAAAATAAAAAATAATAATGACTTGAAATGATGACACATATTGATAACAGCTGCAAAACAACTTTTCCCAAATGTGTTCTTTTTCAGTTGACAGTGAAGCTACTGTTACTATGTTGTGGGTTTTCAGAATGGTTCTTTCTCTCAACACTTGGCTTCTCCTTCAACTCCTGCCCATCTTGATACCTATTCTAGATTCATGAAATCTTTACTACAGAGCAATGAAGCTCTTGAATTAATGCTTAAACCGCTTTCTTACTTTGTATATCTCTTTACTTTTTGCTGCTACTGGGGCCTAATTTTTCTCTTTTATATTGGCATTCCTTACAGAAACAGGAAGATCTTTTTAAAAAAAAAAATTTTTTTTGTAAGAGTTGTTTTCCTAATTCGAATGTTGACAAAAAGGATCATTAATGCTGATACCTATAGCCATTGTTCTGTATTCATTTTTTGTATTATGACCACATGTCTTCTTAAGCTACTTATAATGATTTATTTTAAAACACTATGAAAGAAATTTAATGGAAAGTTAATATCAAATACCATTGTTATCTTTGAACTAATTTGAAATTAAATATTGATAAATTTTCATTAATTCTAGAATGTCTGATACTCTGTCAAAGTTGTCCTGTAATTCCTTTGATTTCCTCCCACTGATTTGGTTGTAACTATGTGGGCTCTTTTTTTCTTCTTGCGTCTTAAATGCTGGTATTCTCCAGGGTTCTGCCTTCAGATTTGTATTTTCCCACACCTATTCTCCTTCCCGACATAATCTCACCCATATCCAAAATTTAAATTATCACCTACTTACTGATAATTCCTAGATTAATATTTCTCACTCTTATCTATCTTTGAAGCTCCAGTTTCATTTTGTGATTGCTACCAAACATCTCCACTGGGGGGTCCCGCAGGCACTGCAGATTCAACAGGTCAACATGTTAATTTATATTCCTTCCCAAACTTGTTCCATCTCATCCCCGTTTTTCACTCTTCACCTAGTCGTTGAGAATAAAATATTGAATTTTACATTATATTATTATATTTAATTATTACATTAAATATGAATATAATCCCAGCACTTTGGGAGTCCAAGGCAGAGAGATCACCTAAGGTCAGGAGTTCAAGACCAGCCTGGCCAACATGGTGAAACCCCATCTCTACTAAAAATACAAAAAATCAGCCAGGCTCGGTGGCCAGCATCTGTAATCTCAGCTACTGGAGAGGCTGAGGCAAGAGAATCACTTGAACCCAGGAGGCAGAGGTTGCAGTGAGCCCAGATTGTACCACTGCACTCCAGCCTGGGCAACAAGAGCAAAACTCTGTCTCAAAAAAATAAATATATATGAATAGTAATATAAAATATTGAATGCCTACTGTATCCTAGTATGGTAGGGTAAATACTTAGTATTTAGGATAAATACTTAACACTAAGTCTGAACTTAACGCTAAGTATTTTGTGTAAATTAGCTAATTTAATTCTCAAAAGAGGCCTGCTTTCTGTGCTCCCATGCCCCCTTCCCACCTCTTTTCTGGTCCTCATGCCGTTGCATTGTTGCTGTTTGTTCTCATGTCTGTGTTCATTTCAGGGACCATGTCATACTCACTTTAACATCTTCACTATTGTGCAGAGTGTTTGGCATATGTTAGATAATTAAATACTTGTTGAATGAATTCAAGAATACATGGCTGAGTGAATAACATTTTAACTATAATGTGCTTCCTAGATAGTCTACGGGGAAAACGGGATCATTAAAATAGTCACAAAACTCATTCTCCGGCCGTGGTGGCTGGTTTACAAAATGGGCCCTAATGAACCATGCCTCCCAATCAATATTTGCATATTCTTGTGGAAACCATTCCCATATTGAATCTGGGCTAGCTCTGTGATTGGTTTCAATCAATGGAATGTGGCAGAAGTCACATTGTGTAGTTTCTAAGGTTGGGCTTCACATATCTGCAGCTTCCAATTTCTCTGCTTTTGGGATACTTGCTTTTGGAAACCAACCAACATGCTGTGAGTAGCCCAAGGCACAGAGAAGCCATGCGGAGAAAAACAGGCACTCCGGTCAACAGCCTTAGCTGAGTTCCCAATGCCCGCCAGCATCAACTGCCAGGCATTTGAATGAGCCATCTTGAATATTCCAGATCATTTGAGTAACAGATGACTGCAGCCCCAGTCAACATTGTGCAGGCCAAAAGAGCTGCTCAGCTGAGCCCAGTCCATTTCTCTCCTACTGTGGCTTCATGTGATCATGTCTCGTGTGCATGTAATGTCAAAAGTGATAATTTTGTGGACTTGCAAAGTCTTTGCCGCCATCACAGTGCCTTCAATGTCTATGCTGATGCTGCTGGTACCTGATGTTGAGGGTGCAGATATTTACACTGGGGTGTGGTGTCAGGTTACCACAGAAACTGTTGTCATGAATGCTGCTGACCTCTTGCCCTTTAGTGTCTCACAGAGATCACTGTGAAACAGCCTTTTCTATTTTCTCACATTTTTATTGAACCCCCTTCACTGTAGGACTCAGGCCTGAATCTGGTCCAACAAATAATGAATGATAGGCAGACAGACAGACACTCTAGGACTCAGGCCTGAATCTGGCCCAATAAATAATATGAGTGATAAGACAGATGGATAGAATAACCCTTACGCCTTTTATCCTGGTCCATTATCTTTAAGGCATGCTTCTGTGTCATGGCATTCTCTTCCCTTGGATTGAAGTTTTTGCAAGTAAACTCCAAAGTATTTCATGTAATCAGATCCAAAGATAGGAATCCTACCAGATCTTCAGACATGTCCAGGGAAGACTGAAAGCAAGGTGTTCAACATGTCCAGACAAGTAAATCTAAGACTGGAGACATTTATCAATGCAGAATACCTCCCCCAACTTCACCTTTATCTGCCAGCAGCTACTCTTCTCCTTCAGGAAACTGCTTTTCCCCCTTTCTATGTAGTTGTGCTTGGATGCTGATTATAGTACATCACTCCACCCCAGTCCACAGGGATAGGCACATGATCTTGTTCTGGACAGTCATAGAACTTCATCTCTCTAGGGAAAGGAATTATTCAAAAGGGTGAGTACAGACCCCAAGACAGAATATTCAGAGTCCTTCTCTGAGATTTTTTTTTCATTGTAAAAACTGGGTTTTTTAATTCGTAAAATATATGTGCCAAAATTTGCCATTTTAACCATTATCTGTGTACAGTTCAGTGGCATTAAATACATTCACATTGATATTCAATCATCGCCACCACATATCCCCAGAACTTAAAAAAAAAAAAAAAACGAAGTTTTGAATTCAGACATACTTCCTAAAAGTACTTCAGAATTGCCCAAATCTCTGGTGAAAATTTTAATATGAAAACAATGTATTTTTATATACACGAGGAGTAAACACTGAATTTAAGAGCAGTTGCAAATGTTGCTCTAGGGAAGGACTTCCCTACATGGGGCAAAATTTGCTGAAATTCTTGAGAAATAAGTCTAAGGCACTCTTACTAGACTCCGCCTTTTTATGGTAACTTGCACTGTAGCAAACTTAAGATCTTCTTTGTAGCTTTGTAGGCCTTTGAAGACCCTTCAGAACAGGTAGATTGTTGAGGATTATTTGTTGCCTGTTTGGTGTGTGTGGATGTTTTTTAAGAGTCTCCTAATAAGCAAGTCTCCAGGGCATGACCTGTGCTCACAGTGCCACCTGTTTATGGGTCCCTTCTGTCTATTTCAATACAATCTGTCATTGGACACAAGAATGTTGTTTCTTGCCGTGTGCTTCTCAGAAAGCTCTGTCGAGTTAAGATGTGTCCCAGGTCTTCCATTAACTTTACAGGGAATTATCCAATGATTGCTGCGCTCCCTGACGCTTGCTGAAGAAATTAAGTCAGCTTTTGCCCATACTTACTTGTCATTATGCAATTTAAGGCTGTCAGCTTGAAGGTTGAGAATATAGACCTGAATTAGACTGTGTGAGTTTGAATCTGGCTCTTCCAGTTACTGATCCCTTAACAGAGTTACTTAACCTCTGTGCCCCAGTTCCTCCTACAAACACAAGATCCCGTAATAGGCAGTCTGCAAGCTGAGAAACAAGGAGAGCCATTCCAACTCCCCAAGCTGAAGAACTTGGAGTCCAATGTTTAAGGGCAAGAAGCATCCAGCACAGAGAAAGATGTAGACTGGGAGGCTAGGCCTGTCTCCTTTTATTTATTTATTTTAGGAAGGAACTCTTTCTTTTTTTTTTTTTTTTTTTTTAAGACGGGGTTTCACCATATTGGTCAGGCTGGTCTTGAACTCCTGTCCTCAGGTGATCGCCCACCTTGGCCTCCAAAGTGCTTGGATTACTGGCGTGAGCCACCACGCCTGGCCTGAAGGGACTCTTTCTTAAGTGAGAAGGTTGTAATCCTGGGCTTCCATGGGACAAACACCTAGAGGAGACAATGAGGCCCAGAAGACTTCAGCAGATGAGAGATGGATGGTGCAAACAAGAGAGTCCTGGTTGTGTCAAGTTTGAAGTTTCTCTCCTGGACATACCTGAAGTTACCTGCTCCCACAGGAATTCCATCAGTTCCATAACAGGCCTCATTCTTCTTCCATTAGTTCCCATTTTTTAATTTAGTGAGTTTGAGTTGAATTTCTGTCAGTTACAATTAAAAAAACTTTGGACTGTTGCAAATACAAGCACATTAGAATGACGAAAATACTTTTTCCAGCCAGGCACAGTGGCTCACACCTGTAATTCCAGCACTTTGGGTGGCCTAGGTGCGTGGATCGCTTGAGGTCAGGAGTTCGAAACCAGCCTGGCCAACATAGTGAAACCCTGTCTACTAAAAATACAGAAATTAGCTAGGTGTGGTAGCGTGTACCTGTAATCCCAGCTATTCAGGAGCCTGAGGCAGGAGAATCGCTTGAATCTGGGAGGTGGAGCCTGCAGTCAGTTGAGATCTTGCCACTGCACTTCAGCGTGAAAAACAGTGAGACTCTGCCTAAAAAAAAAAGAAGGAAATTTCAGTGAAATACAAGGCTCTTATAATCAATAACCAAGTTGAAAATGTATAAAATATAAAGATGTCTAATGAAGACCAATTGATTAAATGTATCATCTGAGATTTACTTTGTCAAGTGAGAAAGTAGTAATTTGACAACCTAATTTGAACTATAAATTGCCTTTTTACAACATGTTTACAAATATCACACTTTGATTTCCCAATAATGTGAGGAAAATGAGGCAAACAGAAGAAACATTCTGACAGAAAAATGGTTAGCTACTGACTATAAAGTTAATATCTCTCCCGAGTTAAAAAAATTAAGTCATGCCTAGAAACTGAATGGTGAAAAATTTGTTAAGTGCTACAGTGTTTAAGATACTTTAACAGAGGCTGGGTGTGGTGGCTCACGCCTGTAATCCAAGCACTTTGGAGGCCAAGGCGGGCGGATCACCTGAGGTTGGGAGTTCAAGACCAGCCTGACCAACATGGTGAAACACTGTCTTTATTTTTTTATTTTTTTATTTTTTGAGACGGAGTTTCGCTCTTGTTACCCAGGCTGGAGTGCAATGGCGCGATCTTGGCTCACCGCAACCTCCGCCTCCTGGGTTCAGGCAATTCTCCTGCCTCAGCCTCCTGAGAAGCTGGGATTACAGGCACGCACCACCATGCCCAGCTAATTTTTTGTAGTTTTAGCAGAGACGGGGTTTCACCATGTTGACCAGGATGGTCTTGATCTCTTGACCTCGTGATTCACCTGCCTCGGCCTCCCAAAGTGCTGGGATTACAGGCGTGAGCCACCGCGCCCGGCCTAACACTGTCTTTAAAAAAAATAAAAATAAAATAAAATAAAATAAAGAAAAGATACTTTAACAGAACTTAGCAATAAACTACCCGCGAGCTCTACTACTGAAACATGAAATGGAAACTTTCATGGTTAGATTGCCAGAAACTTCTCCTGAGAGAAATGACAAAAGGAACAACTGCTTTTTTTTTTCAATAGAATTTTGATTTGATCTTAAGTATAGTGCTAAAGACTTCATTCAACATTTTGCGTTTATTTTTTTCTGTAAACTTGTGCTCCATTTCATTTGGGAATTTTTCCATTCTGAAATGGTATTAGATTTTTAGTCATGAAAAGAGAGCAAAGCATTGAACTCAATGTAGCAACTTTGCCTTATTTCATTTGTTATTCCCATAACCAAGAAACGAACACTTATTCAATAGCTATGTGCCAGATATTGGGATGTACATTTTGTAGACATACTCTCATTTAATCTTTAAACCCTATTTGGTATATATTATTACCCACATTTTACAGAGAAGAAAATTCTCTGTTTTGGTCATTCAACATGGCCAAGCTAGGGTTTTAAACTCAAGTGTCCTTGGCTCCAAAATATTCCTCTTTCCCCTTGTTCCATGCTGATGACTTTGTTTCACCGATAAAAAGATTAGAAAGTAAGTCATGAACCACTCTCTTTTTTTTTTTTTTTGAGATGGAGTCTCACTCTTGTCGCCCAGGCTGGAGTGCAGTGGTACCATCTTTGTTCACTGCAACTTCCGCCTCCCAGGTTCAAGCAATTCTCTTGCCTCCGCCTACTAAGGAGCTGGGATTACAGGCACCTGTCACCACACCCAGCTAATTTTTTTCTTTTTTTTTCTTTTTAAAGACAGGGTTTCACCATGTTGCTCAGGCTGGTCTTGAACTTCCCAACCTCAGGTGATCCTCCCGCCTTGGCCTCCAAAGTGCTTGGATTACAGGCGTGAGCCACCATGCCCAGCCCACCCGGCTAATTTTTGTAGTTTTAGTAGAGATGAGATTTCACCGTGGTAGCCAGGTTGGTCTCCAACTCTTGACCTCAAGCGATCTGCCTGCCCCGACCTTCCAAAGTGCTAAGATTACAGGTGTGCGCCATTGCACTCAGCCAAACTACTCTTAAAAGAAGCAGCAGTGGGGCTGGGTGTGGTGGCTCATGCTTGCAATCCCAGTGTTTTGGGAGGCAGGAGGATCACTTGAGGCTGGGAGTTCAAGATCAGCCTAGGCAACAATAGTCAGACCCTGTCTATACAAAATAAATGAATGAATGAATATTAAAAGTTAAAAGAAGTAGCAAGTAGAAAAAATGGTACTAAATGGCATCTGGAAAGACACTTTCTTTAAAACCTAATTAAGAGAGTTTAAGAGCAAAGATGGTATTGTTTCAAGTGAATAACCGTCTTTATTGCTTCTTTGAGATGATAGACGTAAAATTACTAGTAGAGTCCTCAAAACATTGTAAGGGGCTGGGCATGGTGGCTCACACCTGTAATCCCAACACTGTGGGAGGCCAACATGGTGGATCACCTGAGGTTGGGAGTTTGAGACCAGCCTGGCCAACATGGTGAAACCCCGTCTCTACTAAAAACTACAAAACTTAACCGGGCATGGTGGCAGGTGCCTGTAATCCCAGCTACTCGGGAGGTTGAGGCAGGATAACAGCTTGAAACCAGGAGGCAGAGGTTGCAGTGAGCCAAGATCGTGGCACTGCAGTGCAGGCTGGCAGCAGAGTAGACTCTGTCTCAAAAAAAAAAAAAAAAAAATTGTAGTGGCTAACGAGTTCCCTTCGTATTGCTCTCTAGCATTTTGGAACTGACAAAATCTACTAGCTACTTCGTTTTGCTGTGTTTCTATCCAATGTAATGATACTATAGTGGTTACCTATTGCCTTGTTTACCCAACATCCTATCTTCTGAGAACTGTTTCTCACATTAACCCCATGTGGTAGATTAAATGATTGGTGCCACCCTACGCACTTCCCTGCCTCCCACTCTGACAGTAGCTTCACTGTGTGCAGAAGGTATTTCTTCCCCTTTGACTTAGTGTCCAGTCATGTGACTTTCTTTTTCCAATGGCTTGGTCAGGCGGGAACAGCAGTGTTAGGATGACTCTGAGCCTAAACTTCAGAGGCTCTGGTGTTTTCTGCTTAGCTTATGGGCCCAGGAGGAGTGTGACTTGGGTCTGGAAAACCCACTATTCCACTACAGTGGAATACAGCCACTCTAGTCATCACTGCCTGGCAGAGCCACCCTAGCCAACCGGCAAATGCTTGAAAATGAATGACAGCTGTGTTAAACCACCAGTTGGGGCCTTTCGTTAGAGAACATTGTGCTGCTAATTAACTAACTGATCTACCTCCCACCCCAGCCCACCACCAATCACAGGGTTCCCACACGATTTACCAGGTTCTTCTTACACGGTCAGATCCTCTTTCCTGTCATCAGTTAGTCCAGAGGCTGACTGGGCCCCTGGGAGCTCTTTTCAGCATTTTGTACTTGGTGGGGGGAGCATTGGGCACTCTTTCTTGTGGCAGAAAGTCTGAAATGTGAGAACTGGGAGTTGCTAGCCTTGTTGGCCACCCCGTGGGGAAAGCAGATTTGCAGTGAGAAAGAAGACAAGTCAGGAAGCGGAGGGTGACACCTAGGGGCTTTTTTGAGTCCCTAGTTGCAGTTATTTCACACTTCAGCTTGAACCTCCATGACCTCTCTGCTTCTCCATGGCGCTTAATCACATTTTGCTTATGTTATTCCCCCCTTTTTCCTGTTTTAGTCTTTCTGAAGAACAGGACAGGGTCTTATTCACATTTGTATTTCTCGAAGTACCCTATCAAGTGCCTTACATGTAATAGACACTCAATAAACACTTGTGGAATTAAAGTGGTCCCCCTGCCCAAATCCCTGAGTTAGAACTAGATCCTCCTTTGTCTGAACAAGTCCATATGTACTCTAAGCTACCTACGTATACTGGAGGTTTATTTTTCAATAATTTCCTATAATTTGGCTGAAATTAAATCCGTAAATTGAAATTGGGTGAATGACCCAGTAAGGTAGTTTTTTTAAGTTCAAAGTATTTGTTGTTGAAGAACCAACAGGTTGAATTTTATCATCCTTTAGGTTAAGGTCTATTTTAGCCTCAGGATTCTATAGTTTTATGATATATACAGTTAACTACTTTTCCAATAATAAATACACAAATTTTCTGGTAACCCTCTTAAGGATAGTTAGTCGAAAAATTGCCTGGAGTCTGAGTTGCTCCGCTAAAAAGAAAAAGAAATGCCTTGGTTTATTTTTTCCTGATAGCTTTACATAGGGATTTTCTGGGCTCAATCCTAGAACTTCTTTCCTTTTCCATCTTTAGTTTATATCCAATTGCTTGGGAATCTTTAGTTTATATCCAACTGCTTTAGCCTCATCCTAAGGAGTCACATCCAGCAAGGAGTCTTGCTCTGTCACCTAGGCTGGAGTGCAGTGCCATGATCATAGCTCACTGCAGCCTCTGTCTCCTGGGTTCAAGCAATCCTCCTGCCTCAGCCCCCTGAGTAGCTAAGACTGCAGGTGTGTGCCACCATGACCAGCTAGCGAAGCTCTAATTTTTACCTGAAAAACTCTCTAAAAGTATTTAGGACATTATGAAAGACTTCATAAGTTTTTCCTTATCGATTGGCAACAGTGAGCGAACCAATAAAATCTTATTTACCTTATCATCAGCTATTGTTTATAGCAACTGACACAAACTTTTTATCCCAACTAACAATAATAATAATAAATAATAATAATGTGTCGTTGTTAATAATTATTGTTATTGCATTTCTGATATGGGCCTTTTTTCTTAGAGTCACTGAGGATCTAGGTCTATTTTGAAGCAGACAGAAGAGGGAAGGGGAAGTTAATGAGATAAAATTTTTCTCTTCCCTTTCACTCATGCTTGAATTTGCCTGAGTAAAATCTGTACATAAGTAGGCCAGTCAATAATTTCCTGCAGCTGTCTCATATTCTAGATGTGACTACGAAGAATACTCCATTTATGTTCCCTTCCTTAAAAGTTTTCCTGTCTTTAATGTGTTTAGTATTTAAAAAAATATTTACAAATTATTACATATAATACACTCATCCTAAAAAATAGGAAGTTATAGGAAAGCAAAAGGAAGAAAACAAAATCATAATTCCATAATCCAAAGAAAGCCACTATTGATAGTTTGGTGTATTTTTTTCTACACATAGTATTTGTTTTGGTTTGGTTTATAAAGTTGAGCTTCAGTGCATTAGTCTTTCAAATGTTTTCCTTGAGTCTTCTTAAAAGAAGATTTTAAAATTATGTGCTCCCCTGCATGTTTTACAATTAAAATGCAAAATATTTTTAAAGCTCTAAATAAACTTGCTTTCTTTTAAATATAATAAAGTGATTGAACATTTAAAAGATGAAAAAACTGAGATGAGGCTGTAATAGAAACAGATATGCCATGATAATATTAGATAAAATAGCCTTTTACTATCTTATTGAATAAAGTAAGCCAAGGCTGGATGCTGTGGCTCATGCCTGTAATCCCAGCTCTTAGGAGGCAGAGATGGGAGGTCAGCTTGAGCCCAGGAGTTTGAGACCAGCCTGGGCAATATAGTGAGACCTTGTTCTCCACAAAAAGGAAAAAAAACAACAACAAAAAGAAGACAAAAATAAATAAATAAATAAAGTAAACCAAATCTGAAAGAAATCAAGTAAAATTTTACATGCAAACTTTATCTAAGGTCTAAAAAAAGTAATGGTTCATCAAAAATCCCATTTATGTTCAAGAGGATAACCATAAGTCTCCCATATTGCTTCTGATATCCTAGATTCAGACTTTCAAAAGGGGCCCAAATATCCCTGAATTGTCTAAAATTCAGAGTATCCCAGCATGGGCTGAGATAGAAGTATTTTAGTAAGCTTCATATACATATATATATATATATATATATATGCTTCATGTATTATATATGCTTCATGTATTATATATGCTTCATATATATATATGAGACAGGAAAAAGCTTAAAGTCTTGTATGTTTAAAATGCCTTGATTAATTATCCAAGGAGGCCTCCCTAAGACCAGTATTTCCATTTACCCATTTGCTTGATATTCTGGAGCTATTTCCACCCAAGGCAATGCACTATATGAGATTTGAGGTGGAGGGATACTATCCACTATAATCTAGAGAATGACTACTGTGAACCCAGGCTCATTTTCAGAGAAATCAAATTTAGGAAAGAGCACATATGAAAGCTGAGACTCTGGAAACTGACCTCCTTAAAGGTGTGCATGCAGTCTCCAAGAGCTAGAGCTGTATGTTGAAGGTTTTGAATTGACCTTCGCTTTCTGGCGTTGTAAAGTCTCTAATAAGCTCTTAGGAAATAAGTCAACATTGGCTTTTAATGCACACCTCACGGGAAGTGGCGATGGTTCAATCCGTAGCACTCTTTTCTCCCACGAAGTTGAATAAGCCATGAGTTGCTTGACACTGAGAAGAACAGAGCAGCTGCTGCAGGTATCATCCTTTGGATGAGTCAAAACATATATGTGGCCAGTGACTCACACTTGTAATCTCAGCACTTTGGGAGGTCAAAGTGACAGATCACTTGAGGTCAGGAGTTTGAGACAAGCCTGGCCAATGTGGCAAAACCCCGTCTCTACTAAAAATACAAAAATTAACTGAACCTGGTGGCGGGTGCCTATAGTCCCAGCTACTCAGGAGGCAGAGGCAGGAAGACCACTTGAACCCAGGAGGTGGAGGTTGCATTGAGCCAAGATCATGCCTCTGCACTCCAACCTGGGCCACAGAGCAAGACCCTGTCTCAAAAAAAGCAGAAGCAGAAGGAGAAGGAGGAGAAAGGTAATCCCCAGGGCTGGAGGTTGGGCCTAGTGGGAGGTGTTTGGATCATGGAGGTGGATCCTGCATGAATGGCTTAGTGCATCCTCTTGGTGATAGTGAGTTCTCATTCAGACTCCAGGTGAGATCTGGTTGTTTAAAAGTGTGTGGCACCTCTCCCTGGTCCTCTTGCTTCTGCTCTCTCCATGTGATGCACCTGCTCCTGCTTTGCCTTCTGCCATAATTGTAACCTTCCAGAGGCTTTCGACACCAAGCAGGTGTTGGTGCCATGCTGGTACAGCCTGCAGAACTTTGAGCCAATTAAGCCTCTTTTCTTTATAAATTACCAAGTCCCAGTTACTCCTGTATGGTAACACAAGAGCGGTCTAATACACTCCTAGAATAAAACATAGGGAAAAACCTCTTTGACGTTGGTCTGGGTAAAAAATATTTTTAGATATGACACCAGAAACACAAGCAACAAAAGCAAAAATAAATAAGTGAGACTGTATCAAGCTAAAAAGCTCAGCAAAGGAAACAACCAAGAAAATAAAAAGAGAGTCTACAGAAGGGAAAATATATTTGCAAATCATTTATGTGTTAAAGGGTTAATATCCAAAATACCTAAGGAACTCAAATGACTCAATAGCAGAAATGAAAACAAGCATGCCCAGATAATCTGATTTAAAAATCAGCTCTTGGGCCAAGCACAGTGGCTCACACCTGTAATCCTAGCACTTTGGGAGGCCACGGTGAGCAGATCACTTGAGGTCAGGAGTTTAAGACCAGCCTGGCCAATATGGTGAAACCCCATCTTCACTAAAAACACAAAAAAAAAAACAACCCACCAGACCAGCGCGGTGTCTCTCACTTGTAATCCTAGCACTTTGGGAGGCTGAGGCACGTAGATCACCTAAGGTCAGGAGTTTGAGACCAGCCTGACCAACATGGTGAAACCCTGTCTTTACTAAATACAAAAAGAATTAGGTGGGGTGGTGGCACATGCCTTTAGTCTCAGCTGCTCAGGAGACCGAGGTTGGAGAATCGCTTGAACCCAGGACGCAGAGGTTGCAGTGAGCAGAGATTGAGCCACTGGACTTCAGCCTGGGCAACAGAGCAAAACTCCGTCTGAAAATAAAATAAAATAAAATATGTAAAATAAAATAAAATAAGGTGAGAGATGTGTTAACTAACTTGATTGTATAACAATTTCACAAAATACGTGTGTATCAAATAGACACATTGTATACCATCAAATTGTAGAATTTTATTCATCAGTTATACTTCAACAAACTGGAAAAAAAAATCAGGTGTGTAAGTATTAACAATGCTGGTTGTAAATTAAAACTAAGCATCATATTTTTGGTGTCAAAATGTTAGACATTTGTAAGAAAACATGTATAAGTGTTCTGCCTCTTGGATGAGACCATTTTAAATTAAGCTGTAAAAAAAAAGTACTGACAATACAGTTCACTTTCAGTAATCTGGGTTTTCCCAAATAGTGACATGAAAGCCAGTCATTTCGAATCAGACAGTTTGAGTTTCTCTTCAAGAATCTGAAATGTAGGTCAGGGTTCTGCTGACATTTCCATTGATCTCAGAGCTGAAAACCTGAAGCGATCACTGACAGGCAGGCAGTGTGGAAAGAAGACATGACACAGCCAACAAGGGTAGCACCCTGGCTCTGAAGTGGAATTATGTGCTTCAAACAGGTTGAAAGGTAAATAGGCAGTGATCATCCAAATACTTAAAGACAGCTATATTTTCTTTTGGAAATACACGGGCCAAGTTGTTTTCTCTTGCAGGTTCTCATGATACTCCCTGCAGTGGTTACGGATGAAAAGGGAATGTATACTATTGTTTGGCACCATATCACTTTAAATAATAATTATTGCATATTTCTATCAGTTAACTTCTAGCTAGGAACATTTTTAGGGCTTATGTTGCTTCTTATGAAGAGAATAATTACTATTGCTAACAAATTATGAAAGGGATCCCTATATTTCTGAGCCCGGGGGACCCCAGTTTTTTTAAATGTTACTAGATATTTTATGCAATTTGATGAGCCATGCATTGCGTTCTCTTGTTGTTTTATAGAAAAAGCTCAGGTATTATTAAACAGATAAAATAACTGAATAATGTTGATTGTTGAGTAAATGAGTAAATTAATGTAACTGGTTAATTGAATAATGTAACTCTAGTTGTAAACTAAAAACAGTATTATTAGGAATTTCTATAATGTGTTTACTTGGAGTTCTCTACAGATGAAATGCTTTTTCCTCATTTGTTGTACAGATGAAACGCTTGTTCCTCTCTCACTCTGTCGCCCAGGCTGGAGTGCAATGGCGTGATCATTGTTCACTGCAAATTTCACCTTCTGAGTAGCTGGGATGACAGGCACACACCACCACTCTGAGCTAATTTTTGTATTTTTAGTAGAGACAGGGTTTTACCATGTTGCCCAGCCTGGTCTTGAACTCCTAGGCTCAGGTGATCTGCCCGTCTCTGCCTCCCAAAGCGCTGATATTACAGACATAAGCCACCACGCCCAGCCCAGACAGAAGGCTTTTTGCAGTCTAACTGGTGATAGCACATATTGCTTAATCTCACTTCACTTTTCTTCATTTTGAATCCATTTTCTCTGGGAGTTCTGAAATTTTTGGCTCTTCCCAAATTTCGCTCATCAAAGACTGGTATTTCTGGAATGTGAGAGGTACATAACTTTGGCAGGGAGAATAATTCATCACCAGAAGTTAGCTCAGCCCAGGAACCGTGGTTCACGCCTGCAACAGCGCTTTGGAAGGCTGAGTTGGAAGGAGCACTTGAGCCCAGGAGTTTGAGGTTATAGTGAATTATGATGATGCCACTGCACTCCAGCCTGGGCTACAGAGGAAGTCCTTGTCTCTAAAAAAATTTAAAAGAATAAAAAAAGAAGTTAGCTCAGAGGAGGAGGTATCTGATGAGAAAGGCTAGATTAGAAGGAATTGTATTTTAATGGGTCAAATGCCCTACTGAGATAATTCATAGTGACTTTTGAAGAGTATAAAATTCCATTTGTTTGCTTTACTTCTCCATCTCTTATTATATCTCCTAAAAATACCAGTAACATTTCTTTGTTCCCCTCCCTGCCTCCCTCCCTCCCTCTCTTCCTTCCTTCTCAAAGGTTCCCATCAAATACAATAACTCTTAGGGGAAAAAGTAATGCTTTTCATTATTTTACTAAAGTATTACAATTGAAACATTTTTCATATTTTTTCCAGAAGGAAACAATCTTTTCCTGCTTCCAGACATGAATCAGGTCACTATTCAATGGGATGTGGCGATAGCTCTCTACATATTCTTCAGTTGGTGTCATGGAGGTACGGTGTTTTATGCAGCGATTACTATCTTTCATTCAACAAACAGCATATTGAGTGATTATTATTTTCACAGTGTTATGTTGGAATTTCTGAAGAATACAAATATTATTAGACTGGAAAAATGTGTGCATAAAAATTATACAGAAAGAAATAAAATGAGTCCAATCTCCTTCCAAATGAAGGATTTCTTTCTCAAATTTCCCTTATGGACAGCCCTCTCACTCACATGTGAGTATTTCCACAAAGGAGCTTATTAGTTTGAATTTGCATGTTCTATCTTTAAACCGCTATGACCACTATATAATAACCTGTCAAACATTTGAATGTAATTCTATTTCGCAAACCACTTATTGCTTGGCACATAGTAACTATATGAGCCATTGGCAAGAGTATTGTTTTATGCATTATATTCATACTTTGCTTAAAAAAAAAAAGTAGCCTTGATCTAAAAATAAAAACCAAAAGATTGGTTGAGTAACTAGAGAATGTGGTTCAGATTTTACAGTGCCCAGTGTTATTTCTAATCTTACCTTGGAAAAATACAGTAGCTTCATAAGCGCTCAGTTCTCTAAAGTAGGAGAGCTAATTATATTTGTTCTTTAGACACTCAGAGAAGCTTCCAGGCTGACTCCAGTCTTATGTCATGCTGCTGAACATCAATAAAAGCAGAACAGAAGCTGGGCTCGGTGGCTCACACCTGTAATATCAGAACTTTGGGAGGCCAAGACGGGTGGATCACCTGTCAGGAGTTGGAGATCAGCCTGGCCAACATGGTGAAACCCCGTCTCTACTAAAAATACAAAAATTGGCTGGGCATGGTGGCGCACACCTGTAGTCCCAGCTACTTGGGAGGCTGAGGTGGGAGAATACCTTGAACCAGGGAGGCGGAGGTTGCAGTGAACCAGGATTGTGCCACTGCACTCCAGCCTGTCGCACCCCTTCTCAAAAAAAAAAAAAAAAAAAAAAAAGGCCTAACAGAAACACCCTGTAATAGGCTAGTTTATGAAAAGATACATCTAGTCCTAAAACTATTTTCAATAGGATCATTTAATTAATAGAAATAATAAATTTAAAATGCAATAACATACTCTTCTGAATCTCTTGTTTTAATGTTTTACATGTAATTTATTATTTTTCTATTTATTTCTAGGAATTACAAATATAAACTGCTCTGGACACATCTGGGTAGAACCAGCCACAATTTTTAAGATGGGTATGAATATCTCTATATATTGCAAAGCAGCGATTAAGAACTGCCAACCAAGGAAACTTCATTTTTATAAAAACGGCATCAGAGAAAGATTTCAAATCACAAGGATTAACAAAACAACAGCTCGGCTTTGGTATAAAAACTTTCTGGAACCACACGCTTCTATGTACTGCACTGCTGAATGTACCAAACATTTTCAAGAGACACTGATATGTGGAAAAGACATTTCTTCTGGATGTAAGTGTTGGGGCACATTGGAAATGCAAACAAAAGCTAGTCTAACAATTAACTGGTCGTTACCACACTAGTCTAAAAATTGGGGCAAAATGATATAGCTCAGTTTTTAGATCAGTTCAATACAGGAGCTGCAAACTCAAATGTCTCCAGAGCCAGGTTGGTGAACTGTATGAATTGTAGCAGCTAATGGGAACTATGCAGAGAAGAAAGTGCATAGGTGGTCTCCTGAGGGGAGCCACCACCCAGACCCAGCATTCACAGGGGCCCAGTATTCCTACATCTTTTGGCTCTTCAAAGGAAGACAGAAATATAAAATTTTAATGTGTACTCTTAAATTTTAAAATGTTGCCAATACATTCAAAAAATGATTTTTCACCTCTACCCTGAACAAACACTGCATATGTGAAGGCCAGAACTCTTAGATTTAAAATGTTGTTCTTTTAATCTTCTTTGTTTTGTTCCATTTTTCTAAATTAATATTATTTACCTTGAAGCAGATCCCATTGAGAAATTTTGAGGCCAAAATTTAGGGAGAGTTGCAAAAGTCATTTTGTGTTCCCACTGCACTCCCAGGTTTGTGATCTGGGGTAAGTTGCTTAAGCCTTGATTCCTCGCCTGTAAAAGGAGGCTAATTATACAGGCTGTGTTAAGCACTTAATTTCAATAATTTATTTGGGAACATATGATCAAGTTAAAAGTACATCAGTACCCAAATCATTAAAAATGCACCCTTTGGTTAAAACATAGGGAGATTCTTCTACAATCCTCTGTTTCCAGTCTCACTATCCCAATTGAGAATCACTGTGTTTGTTACCGTAATTACAAATTTTTTTCTTTTTATTTTTTTTTCTTTTTCTTAAAATTCACCTTGAAGGGAATAATTATTAATTTATTTAAAAGCTTAGTCAAGTTAATTTTAAAAATATATGCTAAATTCAATTTGTGCTCTGAGTGTCCTGGAGATATTGAAGTTACTGTACTGATATGGGCTGGCTTGTATAATTATATACTTAACTTTGGTTCTTCTATTATGAAGGGTAGATCAATAAATTTAGCATTGTTTTAACTCAGACATTCATTCTCTATGGCACTTGAACCCATTTTCAGTAAAAAATAAAGGAATTTGTGTCTTTGCCATGTTCCCTTCCTCCATACTTTTGAGAATCAAACCTCATTTCTTGCTTCTTCTTCACCTTTAGAACTTAGCTGGGGGCAGAACCATGTCACCACTACCACCTGACCCTATTGTGACTGCTTGGGAAGTAAGAGGCTTCCTTGCTCTATGATGAAGCCATTGCCCTACTTAACTCTGAGCCGCTGATCTTGCGTGCTTTTCAAGAGAGGGAACTATAGAAAGCTGTAGAGTTGTTGAGGAAGGAAAGTCATAGGTTTTGGAGTCAAAGAATAAACCTATCTTAAACCAATGCCTTAAAACTGCTAAACTTGCCCTAAATTGTGGAAATCAAACCACCAGCAGACATCTTATCTGATGTATGAAATCTCCTTAGCTTGTCCACATCCTCAGGAAACATAACGAAACCTCAATGCTTAAATACTTTACTATTTATCCTTTGCGGGTGGGAGTGGGGTAGAAAGACTATACAATTTCTTTAGAGAGCAAATAAGCAACTTTCACAGTTACAGGAAAAGGTTAGTTGTTAATTTAAGCCAAAGGAAAAAAGGAAGCAAAATAAACATTGTCTGTTAAAAAACAAAATTTCAGCAAATTTAGTTTTTAGATCTGATACGTTTTTATTTGTGATTCATGAATCGGCAGCATCTTGTTCTGTAAAACAGATATGTTCTCTAAGTGTCCTGGAGGTGTTTAAGTTACTAGAGTGAGATGGGCTGGCTTGTATAATTATATATTTAGTTTTGGTTCTACTATTATAACAGAACAGTTCGTTTTTGTAAGGTGGGAACAAGAAATGAAGTTTTAAAAAAAACAACTACCAGATTGGTTAACATTGTTACTTCAGGTTATTTTCCTTGTAGTTGTTAAAGCAAAGGGGGTTTCCTTACCATTCCTGCCCAGGTTGACTGGGCTCTTTCTACATGATTGCTGTGGATTTCCTGTTTTCAGGAAAAACTAGCCTGTGTGGGGTTTTACCTGCTTCCTTAAAGTTTCAGCTTCATTATATGTCACTTAACAGGAGTGACTTCATTTTGGTTTGGCATGTGGGGGCCCAGTGCAGGAGCTCAGTTCAAAACAACGGCCTCCTATACATATTTACACAACCTTCCCTGTGTTGCAGTTTGTATAACTGATTACTCCCAAGAGCCCTCGCAGTGTTGGCTGAGGGGCCTCTGTCCCCAAACCCAATACCAGGCAATGTATAAGGTAAGAGAACAGAATTTGTTCCCCTTCCAGGACGGCCTAATAGAAATACATTCACTGCTGATGGCTGCTTAGAAAGAACATCACTTTTTCCACTTATTTAACTTGTGAGTTAAAACTCCTTACATAGGCCTCTGGTTATGAGTGTAAAAATGTAACTGCCAGATGAGAATTTACTCAAAGCCCTGGATTCAAGCTGAATGGCTTCTTGGGCTCTACATTCTTAGCAAACAAAACTTCCTATTTAAGTAGGTCAAAAAAGGGTTTTTGAGGGTTTTGTGGCATTCTAGAAATCACATTGCTTTCACTGGACCACTTTGATCACAGGATATTTGTCATGTGAGCTTTACTATGTCAACTTATCATCACTGCTTTGAACAAAATGATTATATGTATTTTTTTGGACTGGAGACAAATTGTAAAAGACAAGATAAATGAGTCATTGCTTTCCTTGAAAAGCTATCCAAATATATTTAAAAGTGCTGTGCTTTAATGTCTAATTTGTGAAATATAAACCGTATTATCACAATTTCCATTTTTAGCCACAATCCTAAACATTTCTTAGATTCTTGTCTAAAATTAAATGCACACATACTATGGGAAATTTGTTCTAATTGGACCACAACAATTTTAAACTTCTTTGGCCTTTATTTACAATGATTAAAGCACATTTGTTATTCAATAAAAACCCCTGAATATTTGTTTCTAACATTTCTATTAAATATGATTATGGAACAATTAGGCTGGCCTGTGCCCTGCTTGGATAAGAAACTGTAGAGTCATCTGGCCAGGCGCAGTGGCTCACGCCTGTAATCTCAACACTTTGGGAGGCCAAGGTGGATGGATCATGAGGTCAAGAGATCGAGACCATCCTGGACAACATGGTGAAACCCCATCGCTACTAAAAATACAAAAAAACTAGCTGGGTGTGGTGGCACCTGCCGGTAGTCCCAAGCTACTTGAGAGGGTAAGGCAGGAGAATCTCTTGAACCTGGGAGGTGGAGGTTGCAGTGAGCCTAGATGGTGCCACTGAATTCCAACTTGGCAACAGAGTGAGACTCTGTCTCAAAAAAAAGAAAGAAAAAAGGAAAAAGAAATCGTAGAGTGATCTTTGCCAGAAGCATTGTGCCTCTCTTCCTTTTAATCCTTGTTATTATCTTAATCAAGCCTATCAATTTATGGAATAAACTTTATTGAGTGGTTACTATGCACCAAAAATGTGTTAAATGCTAGAAATACAAAGAAGTCTGTTTTCAAGAAGCTCTCAGTGGAAAAGGATCCTTGGCTAGACTCTGAATTAACAAGAAACCTGTAATTAGGGAGTGTCCCAATAATAGGGGAGGGGTGGGATTGGCAGGGAAGAGCAAAATCGTAAGCCTCCTTTTGCGTATCTCAGGTATTCTCTAGTATCTAGTTGTATAGCCAGGTTTTGTTCTTGGATATTGAACAACCTGGCAATGAAACCTAACAACAATTTGATGTTATTATCATAATCATACTCACAGGCTCATCTTTACGTTGCTTCATATTAACAAATACTTATTTGCATGAGTGTGCATAGTATCTTTTTGATCTTTTGCAAAGTTAATTAACCATCAGACTTTTATAACCCTGAGAATTCACTTCACGTAGGATGCTGTGGTAACACAGCCCAAACCATCGGCAGTTATCTTTTCTGATGGCCAGATCGATGACACTCTCTATCTGAAACCAGAGGAAAAAATAACTTCAGCACAAATCATTGTAATCAACGAGGGACCACAATTCAGTCTCCAAAATGATTTAAATTTATGTTTCCACACCTACTTCATTTAAGCCTCAATTAAAACAAAGATGTATTTCACCCTACTTGGAGCCCCATTTCTCTCCATTGTAAGTCAATGCTACAAGTCACCAAAATGTACTTTTTAGTGTGTTCTTACTGTTTGAAAACAAGTTTTTTGAAAAGGATATTAGACCTTTGATATATAAAAATAGTATTTTAGGCTGGGCTTGGTGGTTCACACCTGTAATCCCAGTACTTTGGGTGGCCGAGGTGGGCAGGTCACCTGAGGTTGGGAGTTCGAGATCAGCCTATCCAATATGGAGAAACTCCATCTCTTCTAAAAATACAAACTTAGTCTGGTGTGGTGGTGCATGCCTGTAATTCCAGCTACTCGGGAGGACTTTGCTATATGATCATTACTTCATTAAATTTAATTCCTTCCAAAGGCCAAGTACTTAAATTATCTTCTATATCATTGCTTTTGGATGTGTTTAGGACTGTATTAGAGTTTATTTAACCTTGTTTTGGAAAATTGAGCCTGTTTACAATTCTTTTCATTATTATGAACAATAAAGGCACATCCTTTAAGCCAAATACTATTACATATCTATGAACATTTCATTAAGGATGCATTCTTAGATGTATAATTGCTGGGTCACAAAATATTACACCTGCTTTTACAGATTGTGATATGAAGGGTGCTCTCCACAAAGGCTGTATCAATTTGTATTTCCACCAGAAGCATGTGAGAGGATTTCCATGAGTTCACTCCAACACTGTGTACTACTATTTTTCAAAATCCTAGCTAATTTGATAGGTTTGAATGACATCTAGTACTGCTTTGATTTGCAGTGATGATAAATTTTTAATATATTTGTTTATTATTTTACAAGCAATATTTTTGGTAGGCAACTTGCAGGGGAAGTGCAAGCATATATGTACTTAAAACAAAACTTTAGACTTAACTTCAGATGCATACGTGTCTGTATTTTCATTCTTTATGAGCCCCCATCCTTCCATTTGTCTCGTCATTCTCTGAGTAGTCAAGTGTTCTGGCAGTATTTCACATGTAGAGACGAACTAAGAGAGCCACACCTGAAAAGTGAATATTTAATAAACATTCAATATTTCTATACTTAAAAAAATCTTCATCTTATTCACAAGTGAATGATATAACTGAAAATTCTAGGTGTCATTCTATAGTTGTTGGGGTTTCATAGGCTTTAAAAGCCCCCAAAACTCAATGTCATCAGAATTCTCTCGTCTTTTCCTGTCTGTTAGGTATTGTTCTCCCCTGGGTTGGCTTCATTCTTAAATAGACTAAAGACTGCGAAGAAGCTTGTTTTACAATGACAGCAAGATGGTTACCAGCAACTTATAGCTCACATGCTACTCGAGACAGCAGTTTCAGGGGGAAAGAGTGTGATTCTTTTACAATGGTTTCAGAAAAAGTCCCTTGGAGAATTCTGACTGGTTCACCTTGAATCATGTGCTCATTCCCAAGGGAAATTCTCCAATTAGCCTACCTCAAAGGCACACTTCTGTGGAGAGCCTCTTGATTGACAGGCCTTGGGGTTAGGGTGGGGGTAAGACTGGGGTGAGGGACTGGGGTGGGGGCGATGTCATTTCTCAAGAGGGAAAGATGCTAGCCAACAAAAAATAAAAATGTTCTCCATGACATGGCCACCTGGAGAAAGAGCTGGGCAGGAATGGGGGTGGGATGAGTTGAGTGGGTTGAGGGGAAAAGAGCCTTGAAACAGAATTGGGTGAATACCAAACTTTTAGAAAATCTTGCTGTGGTGGTGGTAAAATACATAACATAAAATGTACCATTTTTACCATGGTTAAGTATACAGTTCAGTGGCACTAAGTACATGTACACTGTTGTACAACCATCACCACCTTTTATCTCCAGAACCCTCTTATTGCAAACTGAAACTCTGTATCTGTTAAACAGGTATCCATTTCCTTCTCCTCCAAGCCCCAGCAACTGCCATTCTATTTTCTACGAGTTTGACTATTCCAGGTACCTTGTGTAAGGGGAATCATGCAGTATTTGTCCTTTCAGGTCTGGTTTCGCTTAATGCGATGTCTTCAAGTTTCATCCACATTCTAGCATGTATTGAAGTTTCCTTCCTTTTTAAGGCTAAATAATATTGTATTGCATGTATGAACACCAAACTTTTAAAATAAGTAGTGAAAAACATCCTAGAGAGGAAGACAGTCTGCCAGAGTAGTAGAAGAAAGCTACAAAGAACCCATTTGCCAGAGGCAAAAGCAGAAAGGTTTCTTTTCTTTTCTTCTTTTTGAGACAAGGTCTCACTGTGTTACCCAGCCTGGAATGCAGTATCTTGATCATAGCTCATTGCAGCCTCAAATTCCTAGGCTCCAGGGATCCTCCAACCTCAGCCTCCCAAGTAGCTGGAACTACAGATGTGAGCCACCACGCCCAGCTTTAAAACAGAGAGCTTTCCAGGAGGGAGTGAGCAAAATATCAAATGCTATAGAGATCAAACTCAATGACAAATGACAAGAGACGGGGTCTGTTGAAGAGAAAGTCATTAATGATCTTAGCAACAATGGTTTTGGTGGAATTATGGAGGCTGAAACCTGATTGTTTTGGGTTCAAAAGTATATGGGAAATGAATAATAATAGACTCTTTAGAAGTGTCTAGCTGTTAAGACAAAGAGAAAGATGCAGTGGTAGCTAGGGGGAGACTAAATTTAGGATAATATAGTCAAGTAGAAGAAGAAGAGGTGTGGATATTTGATGGTAAAGTGGGTTGCAAGGTAAGGTAGTAGGGATGAAAGGAGGAGCAGGGAGGTGCTGAGTGCTGACTGGCCTGATTTCTCAAATAAAATTGTCCGTTTCTCAGCTGACTACTTTATAGAGAACTTCATATTTCTTATGGCAGCTCCTAAGTGATATGTTTTGTTGTAGATCCGCCAGATGTTCCTGATGAGGTAACCTGTGTCATTTATGAATATTCAGGCAACATGACTTGCACCTGGAATGCTGGGAAGCTCACCTACATAGACACAAAATACGTGGTGCATGTGAAGAGGTAGGTCCCTTCTTCACGGCTTCATGTAAGCAGTTCCACCCCAGTTCAGCCAATGCTCTGCCTCCAGCAGAGATCCAATAAATCAGCCTCAAATATTAAACCTATATCCTGATTTATCCCTAATTTCCTACTTATGATCAGTGAAACTACAAATGCCCTTTTCGGACCATTAATATTTTCACTCTGGAAGGCAAAGTGTTCTACAATCTTTCTGTCCTTTTTATTCATTAATAGGTAACTGGTAGCAGGGGCCTAGTTTTGAACCATTGCTTAGGCCAGGCACGGTGACTTACACCTGTAATCCCAGCACTTTGGCAGATAAAGGTGGGTGGATCACCTGAGGTCAGGAGTTTGAGACCAGGCTTGCCTACATGGTAAAACCCTGTCTCTACTAAAAATACAAAAAAATAGTCGGGCATGGTGGCAGGCACCTGTAATCCCAGCTACTTGGGAGGCTGAGGCAGGAGAATCTCTTGAATCTGAGAGGTAGAAGTTGCAGTGAGTAGAGATTGCACCGCTGCACTCCAGCCTGGGTTATAGAACAAGACTCCATCTCGATAAAATAAAATAACATAAAAATAAAAAAATAAATTGTTGCTTAAATCCCCACTCTATTCTTCTTCTAGGGTTTTAACAATGTAATTTCTCCGAATTGCTATTAGTTTTAATCTTTAAATGAGCCTAAAAATAAAACCTAAAGCACAGGTTTGTTCTAATTCATTATGTGGAATTTGGCTTTTAAAGTGTGTATAATCATGCCAGTTTACCACTAAATTCATGGCAGCTATTAATTGTTCAGAGTGACCCTCACATCTTAAATTTGGTGTCTATATAGGCTGATCAGCTTTCCTGTTTGCCTCGTGCTAAGTGGCTTTGCAGGACAAAGGATTTTCAGTTTTAAAAAGCTGGAAAGTTGTGTGCAAACTAGGACAAGTTGCTCACCTTATCCGGGTGTCTTGTTTTGTTTAGTTTATTACAAAATAAAATTCAGCCGGGCACAGTGGCTCATGCCTGTAATCCCAGCACTTTGGGAGGCGGGCGGATCACTAGGTCAAGAGATCGAGACTGTCCTGGCCAACATGGTGAAACCCCATCTCTACTAAAAAAAAAAAATACAAAAATTAGCTGGGTGTGGTGACACATGCCTGTAGACCCAGCTACTCGGGAGGCTGAGGCAGGAGAATTGCTTGAACCTGGGAGGCAGAGGTTGTAGTGAGCCGAGATCACACCACTGCACTCTAGCCTGATTCCTGGTGACAGAGCGAGACTCTGTCTCAAAAAAAATAAATAAAATAAAATAAAATTCTAGGCCAAGGGCAGTGGCTTGAACCTGTAGTGCCAGCATTTTGGGAGGCTGAGGCTGGCGGATCACCTCAGATCAAGAGTTTGAGATCAGTCTGGCCAACATGGTGAAACCTCATCTCTACTAAAAATACAAAAATTAGCTGAGTATGGTGGTGGACACCTGTAAGCCCAGCAACTAGAGAGGCTGAGGCAGAGAGAACTGCTTGAACCCAGGAGGTGGAGGTTGCAATGAGCTAAGATCCCGCCATTGCACTCCAACCTGGGCCACAGAGCAAGACTCCATCTCAAAAAAAAAAATACTAAAAATAAAATAATAAAATAAAATGCCAGCGGGGCACAGTGGCTCACACCTGTAATCCCAGCACTTTGGGAGGCCTAGATGAGTGGATCACCTGAGATCAGGAGTTCAAGATCAGCCTGGTCAACATGATAAAATCCCGTCTCTACTAAAAACGCAAAAATTAGATGGGCATGGTGATGCGTGCCTGTAATCCCAGCTACTGGAGAGAGAGGCAGGCAAATTGCTTGAACCCGGGAGGTGGAGTTTGCGATGAGCCAAGGTCACTCCAGCCCGGGCAACAAGAGCGAAACTCCATCTCAAAAATAATAAAATAAAATAAAATAAAATGCCTTCTATAGTGTTTTTGAAGTACACTTTTTTTTTCTGTCAGTAATTCTTAAAAATTTCACAAACGATTTTTTAAAGCATTTATTAGACCCTTACTGTTTGCCAAGCACTGGAACAAGAGCTTTATAAATGCTGCCTCATTTAATACCCTATACAACTAATGTGAGGCACTGGATGATTCAAATGCTTTTGTCCTCCTAAAACTCATATGTTGAAACCAATCTCCAATGCAATAGTATTAAGAGTTGGGGCCTTTGAAGTGAAATTAGGTCATAAGGGTGAAGCTGTCATGGATGGGATTATTGCCCTTCTCTAAGAGGCCTGAAAGAGAGCTTGTTTGCCCATTTACCCTGTGAGGACACAGTCAGAAGGTGCTATCTATAAAGCAGAGAGTAAGCCCTTACCAGACACTGAATTTGCTGATGCCTTGATCTAGGACTTCCAAGCATCCAGAACTATAAACACTAAATTTGTTGTTTATAAATTACTTAGTCTAAGTTATTGGTATAGCAGCACAAACAGATGAAGACAGATACATACAATTATTTTTCCCATTTGTATAGACAAGGGAACTGAGGCTTAGAAAGGTCAGGTAATGTATCCAGGACCACACAGCTGCAAGAAGGAGAGGTGGAATTTTTTTTTTTTTTTTTCCCTTGGTGCCGTGACTCGGTGGAATTTGAACATAGGTTGCCTGTCCTCTTATTTTCCACTGAAGGGCTGTGGAGGACCATATCGGAGGACATATTTGAGATATTTTATTCTGTTCTCATCATTATGGAAGGGAATAACCTTCTTTTTTTTTTTTTAGTTATCTTTTTATTTATTTAATTTAATTAATTAGTTTATTTAGCCAGAGTCTCACTCTGTTGCCCAGGCTGGAGTGCAGTGGCACGATCTCAGCTCACTGTAGCCTCTACCTCCTGGGTTCAAGCAATTCTCCCAGCCACCAAGCCTGGTCTCTATGGAGGAGAATAACCTCATCTTGCACTCTTTCTCCACCTGTTGGAGACTCAGAATAATTTTGATTAAGTGAAACATAAAAAGAAACACCTCTTCATTCAAGAAAGTCCATGTAGAAACTAGACAGATTTTATGAATACATTGCCAGGCCTGGAGTTACCAGAGGCATGCCATGGGCAAGAAGCATACACCTTTCATTCTGAGCAGGACTTAAGCAGAGGAATATTCCAGTACCAAAGAGCTGATGAAAACTCTGATGTCAGGGACGGATAGAAGTGATGGATGACATGCAATGTGCTAAGCACTGTGCTCTGTATTTCATGTGCATGATGTCTTCAACTCTGAACTTATCCTTGTGAGGGAACTATTGTTATTGTTCCTGTTTTATAGATGGCTTAGGGAACTCACATTACCTCTCCAAAGTCATTTGACTAAGAAATAAAGGAGAAAGGATTCTAACGGGCATCTCTCTGGCTACACCATTAGAGACTAAACCTCTACCCCTTGCCTATAGGGTAAAATAGAAAAAAGGCTACAAGAGCAAGACAACTAGAGTCTCATTGCTAAGTCAACTTTAGGAATTTGAAGGTGAGGGCCCTATGGGAGCAAACTTTGCACTTCAAGCTCACAGAAAAAAACAGGCAGTGCCAGATTGACAGAGCCTAGTGACTTGAGGATCTTCACTATCTCCCAGAAGCTGGAAGGATCTCCTGAACTCCTGATCTTGGTTGTTGGGTTAATTCATTCTTTCCTTTGTTTTTCATATAACACTTTATTAAGTATAATTCACCATGCAATTCACCTTATTTAAAGTATATAATTCCTTGAGTTTTAGCACCTGTCACTACAATTAAGATTGAACATTTTCATCATGATAAAAAAAAATCACATCCATTAGCAATCACTTCCTATTTCCCCTCAATCCTCCCAGGCCTTGACAACCACTGTCTGCTTTTTGTCTCTGTGGATTTGCCTACTCCGGACACTTCATATAAAAGGAATCATATCATACATGGTCTTTTGTGGCTGGCTTCTTTCATTTAGTATAATGTTTTCAAGGTTATCTATGGTGCAACATGTATCAGTACTTTATTGCTTTTTAAGGCAAATAATATTCCATGATGTGGAACACGTTTTATTTATTTATTCCTTGGTTGATAAACATTTTGGTTGTTTCCACTTTTCGGCTATTATGAATTATCCTTCTATTAATATTTGTGTACAAGTTTTGTGTATACATATGTTTTTATTTCTCTTGGGCATATATTTAGGAATAGAATTCCTGGGTCTCATGCTAACTCTACATTTAACCTTTTGTGCAACTTCCATGATGTTTTCCAAAGCAGCCACATCATTTTACATTCCCACTGACAGTGCATAAGGGTTCCAGTATCTTCACATCCTTGCCAACCTTTGTTTATATGTTGGCTATTGCCATCCTAGCAGGTGTGGGGTAATTCTTTTAAGCCTGACTTACCTGCCTTCTGAGGTTCCTGATAGTAAAACTGCATTGTAAGTTCCAGACAGATGAACCATAATTTGAAAAAATAGTCATTGGATACGATTTTAAACTAGCTAATCCCCACCTAATTTCCTATTTAGTGTCATAAAAATGTTTTCTGAATATTTTATGACTATATATTATATATTTCTTTTAAAATCCTTTAATGCATTCGAAATTATGTATGTTTAAATTATTTACACATGACTTTTGAGGAACATATCCACTTTATAAAGTAAGGAATACTTTTAGTGGTTAGAAGTACTAAGATTGCTCTCAGTACTCAAAAAATCACTCTGAAAATATTCAGAATGAGTGTACTAAAGAGAATGCTTTCAGAAATATTCATTGTGAGTAGCAAGGGCTTTAGAGTTTTAGATTTAATTCCCAGTTCTGAAACTTATCAGTCAGGTGTCTTTTATGATGCAAATATCAAAAAACTCAAGTGCAGGTCAGGCGCAGTGGCTTATGTTTGTTATCCCAGCACTTTGGGAGGCCACCGCAGGTGGATCACCTGAGGTCTAGAGTTCAAGATAAGCCCAGCCAATATGGTGAAACACCATCTCTATTAAAAATATAAAAATGAGCCGGGCATGGTGGCACACGCCTGTAATCCCAGCTACTCGGGAGGCTGAGGCAGGAGAATTGACTGAACCTGGGAGGTGAAGGATGCAGCTAGTAGAGTTCATGCCATCGCACTCCAGCCAGGGCAACAGAGCGAGACTCCATCTCAAAAACAAAACAAAACAAAACTTAAGTGCAGTCACTTAAATAGACAGGGCCTTGTTTCTATCAGGTCACAATTATATGTAGTACACGGGTGGCATGATAATTCAGTAACACCCCAGGAATCTAGGCTCTTTTCATTTTTCTCTTCAGTGATCGTTAGTGTGTTGACCTTAATCTTCAGATGCTGTATCTTCAGGCTTCTCATCCAAGTTCCAGGCAGGAAAAGTGCTAAAGAGCAAAGGAGTCCTCCTGTGGACTTCCACCTCCACTGAGTTGGCCACCACAGTGTCACATGTCTACCCTGCCTGGATGGCAACCTGGCAGAAGGGCATTGTAAATGGAGTTAGGTACTGTCATCTAACAGTATCTGCCATAGTTGCTAGCTGTGTAACCTTAGAAAAATTATTTGGCCCCACTGAGCCTCAGCCTCCTATGAAATGAGGATAATTAATTCCACAAAGCTTATAAAAAAAACAAATTATAAGAAATGACTTGCATATAGAAAATGCTTAGAATTAAGTACAACATAAAATGGTGTCAGTCCATTCAAGCTGCTATAGCAAAATACCTTAGACTGGGTCATTTGTAAACAACAGAAATGTATTGCTCACAGTTCTGGAGGCTGGGAAGTCCCAGATCAAGTGTCAACAGATTTGGTGTCTGGTGAGGGTCTGTTCCTCATAGATGGTGACTTTTATGTGTTATCACATAGTAGAAGGAGTCAGGTAGCTCCCTTCAACCTCTTTTACAGGGGCACTAAATTTATTCATGAGGGTAGAGCCCTCCTGACTTAATCATTTTCTAAAGGCCCCACCTTTTAATACTATTACATTGGGGTTTAAGTTCAACATGTGAATTTTGAGGGGGACATTAATATTCAGGCTATAGCAAAGGGTATTCGAATATTATAGCCCAAAGGAAATCTGACTGATTTGGTTGAGGAAAATATTAATGTAAAGCCATAAAAATGGCTAGGACTTATAGGATATTGTAAATAATTTATAGGAGAAATTATTATTAATTTATAGGATATCATAAATAATTTTATTAATTAATTTATAACAAACAGGATTGTTTATATTATATTATATATTATAATTTATAATATAAATTGTTATATATTATAATTTATAATATATCATAATTTATAACACAAATTATAATATAATTTATAATTTATTATAATTTATAATATAAATTATATAAAATAAAATTAGATATATATAATTTTTATAGGATATTATAGGATGTTTATAGGATATATATATTTATAGGATATTATAAAAATTTTATTTATTTATAATAAAATATATTATTATCGCATATTATAATAGGATATTTATAGAATATTATAAATAATTTTATTTATATATTTTTAAGTAATAATAATTTTGGAAAAATCTAGAAAGAGATATTGCATGTACTCTAATAAGAAAGACTTATTTTGTTATTATTATTATACTTTAAGTTCTAAGATACATGTATAGAACATGCAGGTTTGTTACATTGGTATACACATGCCGTGGTGGTTTGTTACACCCTTAAACCCATCATCTACATTAGGTATTTCTCCTAATGCTATCCTTCCCCTAGTCCCGTACCTGCTGCTATCCCTCCCCCAGTACCCCACTCCCTACAGGCCCTGGTGTGTGATGTTCCCCTCCCTGTGTCCATGTGTTCTCATTGTTCAACTCCCACTTATGAGTGAGAACATACAGTGTTTGGTTTTCTGTTCTTGTGTTAGTTTGCTGAGAATGATGGTTCCCAGATTCATCCATGTCCCTTCAAAGGACGTGAACTCATCTTTTTTATGGCTGCATAGTATCCCATGGTGTATATGTACCACATTTTCTTTACCCAGTCTATTATTGATGGACATTTGGGTTGATTCAAAATTTTTACTATTGCAAACAGTGCTATAATAAACATACCTGTGCATGTGTCTTTATAGTAGAATGATTTATAATCCTTTCAGTATATACCCAGTAATGGGATTGCCAGGTCAAATGGTATTTCTAGTTGTATATCCTTGAGGAATCACCACACTGTCTTCCACAATGGTTGAACTAATTTACACTCCCACCAACAGTGTGAAAGTGTTACTATTTCTCAACATCCTCTCCAGCATCTGTTGTTTCCTGACTTTTTAATGATTGCCATTCTAACTAACTGGCATGAGATGGTATCTCATCGTGGTTTTGATTTGCATTTCTCTAATGACCAGTGATGGTGAGCATTTTTTCATATATTTGTTGGCCACATAAATGTCTTCTTTTGAGTAGTGTCTGTTTATATCCTTCACCCAGTTTTTGATGGTGTTGTTTGTTTTTTTCTTGTAAATTTGTCTAAGTTCTTTATAAATTCTGGATATTAGCCCTTTGTCAGATGGACAGATTGCAAAAATTTTCTCCCATTCTGTAGGTTGCCTGTTCACTCTGATTATAGTTTCTTTTATTTTTTTATTATTTATTATTTTTATTTATTTATTTATTTATTTAATTATTTTTTTAAGACAGGGTTTCACCATGTTGGTCAGGCTGGTCTTGAACTCCCGACCTCAGGTGTTCCGCCTTGGTGGCACCTTGGCCTCCAAAGTGCTTGGATTACAGACGTGAGCCACCACGCCCGGCCCTGATGATAGTTTCTTTTGCTGTGCAGAAGCTCTTTAGTTTAATTAGGTCCCATTTGTCAATTTTGACTTTTGTTGCCATTGCTTTTTGTGTTTTAGTCATGAAGTCTTTGCCCATGCCTATGTCCTGAATGGTATTGCCAAGGCTTTTTTATTTTTTATATGTCAATAGTACATTTATTTATTCAAACTGGAATGTAAGCTTAGTTTACATTCCAGGGCAAGGATTTTTGTTTGATTTGTTCATTGTTATATTGATTAAGCCTAGAATGGGGCCTGACACATAGTAAATACTCAATAAATATTTGTTGAGTAATTATTCTAGTGCAGAAATAGACATTTCCTGCATCTCTCTTTTACTGCCTAGTTAAATAATAATATAAGGTCATATATATTTTAAAAATTATTTTTCCCATCATCTTTCCTAAAATCCAATAATAAATTATAGCCAAACTCTGATAAACCTAACCACGTTCTGAATTGATGGAGGCCAGATTAATGGGATTTTATTACATTTTAAAGAGGAAATGAAAGATATAAATATTAGCATAAAAATGAATGTTCTCCTCTAGTTAAGTCAAAGGGCTAGCTTCTATAAACATAGACAGGTCAGAAAAGGAAACAAACACCTATTTATCTAATGATGAATTACAAACAAACTAACGAGTTGAAAAAAATTAGAGAAGAGGGCTGGGCACAGTGGTTCAGGCCTGTAATCCAAGCACTTTGGGAGGCTGAGGCAGGTGGATCGCTTGAACTCAGGAGTTCAAGACCAGCCTGGGCAACATGGTAAAAAATACAAAAATTTCTACAAAAAATACAAAAATTAGCTGGGCATGGTGGCGGGTGCCCGGAGTCCCAGCTCCTTGGGAAGATGGCTTGAGTCTGGGAGGCAGAGGTTGCAGTGAACCACTGTACTCCATCCTGGACGACTTAGCCAGACCCTGTCTCAAAAAACAAGAAAGAAAAAAGAAAAGAGCAAGTCAATTTCTCTAACTACCAAAAGGATCTTTTCCTCCAGGAGAAAGCTGACTTACAATGAATGTTGTGGTTGAGGTAGTATGAGGTTTGAAGGAGCTCTTCTAAATCTTCAGTTATTAGGGTATTTTCCACGTTGGCAACTAGATAGAGATCAGCATGTGCAAGGTTTCACTTCTAACTCATGTGGTTGTTTTCCAGTAAAATCACATGTACAGAGAAGCTTTTTACCTGAGGCCACCTACTCGTTTCCCCAGTTGCAGAAAGATGGTGTTTCCTCTATGGCAGCATAGGTGCTGTCGGGGGCCTCCTGGTGTTGGGGCGAAGTTGTAAAGTAGAATTTTGTCTGTTTTGCTTCAAGAGCTTTCTTTCTTCCCAGCTCCTTTGTGATGGCTTCACCAGACAGAGCCTCGTGGCTGTTCACATACCTTCTTTTACCTCCTTCATTTTGCTGTTTCAAAGGGTAATGATAGAAAAAAACCAAAAGAACAAAAATCTGTGCTAATAAGCATCTACTTACTGTAGTCCCACTATCTTCAGCAATTTCATGTAAATATATTTTTTCTTTATCTTGGAAACACTGGTAATGTCTGGCTTGGCGCATTCTACTCCATAAATATTTGTTGAATAAAAATGCATGAATGATGGCCCTGCATTCGGTTCCATTCAAGTCATTTTAGCAAATATTTATTTAGCATTTCGTGGCTTCCTGGGATTGTGTTAAACTCTAGATATTTAAAAAAAAAAAAAAGACACCATCTCTGTGCATGACAAGCTAATAAACATTTTAGAATAACACCAATGTTGGGATTTTCAGGCACCATGGAAGACCAATAAGGCAAATGTTTTCAGATGCAGTATCATTTTAGAGCCCTTAAATTCCGCAGCCTACTCTGCCAGTTCATAAGACCTGTTTGTTTTTGCCACATCTTCTTCTCCACATGCATATTTTTCATAACCAGAAAGAGTTCTTAGGTGTGATTTCAAATACTATTTTTAAGGCTATGTTAGGTTTCAGTAATTCCTTTAGGACTCAAAAGGCAGTTTATATTTTAGAATCCATTTCCTCACTGATCATGAGCCCAGAGAGTTAACTGTGGCTAGAGACAAACACAACCTTGCTGACTGATATTGCTTTATATTCATGACCACTAACCTCAACTGTGCTCAGAAAGCCACACAGTAATCCTACTATATTTCACTAGCCAATTCACTGCCTTGCTAAGCCAGATCATTACTTCATTTTCCTCTCATCTCTCCTCTTCAGTGTCTTCCCTTCCTCACTCTCTATTGATGACCTGCTTCCTACTTTCCTGAGAAAACAGAAGCAGTGAGAAATACCACAGCCTCCCTCATTGACTAATGCATTGAGATCTGTACCCATATACTTCATCTTTCCTGCTATTGCTATGGATGAATTACCATTGACCTAAGGTCAACTCTCCACTTAGGTACTAGATCTTACCCTGCCTGCCTACTGGAGGACATTGCTCCAAAAGTTTCCTCTCTTCCTTCTGCAATGTCACTGTCTCTGTCTTTACCAGATCATTCCCATCAGCTTTCAAGCACACTGTAGCCTCTGCCCTTTTGAAACATATGACCCTCCCTTGGTCCCTGTCCTCTACCACCCAACTTCTCTGTTCCTTTTTATGAAAAAAATCAAGAGTTGTCTGTACTGTCTGTTTCTATTTTCCTTCTTCTCTCTTCTGTCTAATTTAGTCAGGTTTTATATACCCATCACTCCGCTGAAACAGCTCCTGATGATTTCCCCATTGCCAAATTTAATGGTTATTCTCAGTCTTTATCTTACTTAACAGAACATCTACTATGTGAGCATTTAATGTAGCTCTTCACTTTTTTCTTTTAGCTTCCAGGTCAGGACTCCCTTTTGCTTCTCCTCCCACCTTCCTGGAAGCTTTATCTCAGTCTCTTTTGCTGATTCCTCTTCATTTCCAGTAAATTCATAATGACATTATATCCAAATATATTGGGTTTACTTGAGAATATAAATAAGCATTATAATACAAAATGCATGACATGGCAAGCCACCAGTGCGTTTGGTGAGGGAAAGGGTAAAGGGAAGCTTTTATTATCAAAAAGACATGTGCATGAGCTGCTTAGGAACAGAGTTCATTTGTTCCAGAGGCTGACAGCCGAAGTGATTGTGTCAGTTCATTAGTGGAGATGTGTTACTGGGCAAGTGGTCTTTCAAGGCAATCTTACTGGATTACTACAGTCCTAAAGAATGTCTAGTGATAAACCTTATCAAAGCAGGGGATGAATGAAAGGTTTTTAGAAAGTCCTTGGAAAACAGTTCTTATCTCAGACATGTAAGCATGGGCCTCATCTCCTTCAGGCCTTTGCTCTCCTATTTTGTCTGGGTCTGGCAAAAATGATTTCATCCCGGTATGTGTGACTTTCGCATCTAGGACCTCTTACTGTCTCTATCTACCATCATTACCTAAAGGATATCCTTCAAATTTATGGTGTAAAACTCCCCAACGTCTGTCTCTGTCTAAATATCTCCGCTGAATACAGCTGCCATGTTTCTAACCTGTCATTCAAGGTATCTAGAAGTTAACATTTTTAAAACCAAACACCCAGTTTCCTCTCCCCAGACTTGCATTTCCCATTTCAGTAAATGCCAACTCTATCCTTTGCATTATTCAGGTCAAAATCATGTAGATCTTCTTGGATTCCTCTTTTTTATGCCCTTCATCTAATTGATCAGCAAAACCTTCTGGCTCTATCTTTAAAAATGACCTCACTACCTTCACTGCAATCCAAGCCACATCATCTCTCACTTGGATTAGAACTTTCTAACTGTTCCACTCACTTCCTCCAGAGTTCCTTACTCATAAGTTTTCAGGATAATCCTTTTCACATGCACCTCAGGCCAAGTTACCCTTCTGCTCACTCAGAGATCAAAGCCAGAGTCCCTCAAGGACTCTATGTGACCTTACAAGTCTTCTGAACTTTCCCCTCTTCTAAAACTCTCTGATTTCATCTTCAATCCCTTTCCTAGTAAAACCTCACTGAGCTCTTTGCTGCTCTTTGAATAGACTAAGCAAGGTCCTACCTCACGGCCTTTGCAGGTTACCTAGAATGCCCTTCCCCCAGAGAGCCACAGGGCTTGTTTCTTTATTGCCCTAATGTCACCTTCTCAGATAAGACTTCCCTCATCTCTCTAAAAAACAAAAATCAAAAATCCACCCCTACTACCAGAACTGCCTAACATTTTTACTCTGCTTTATTTTTCTTCTGAACATTTCTCACCATGCATAGAACATATTCGGTATGTATTTGTTTCCACCAGAATGTGTGCTCCATGACAGTTGGAACTTTATTTATTTTGTACATTGTAGCCTCAAAATGTAAAAATGTACTTGGAATATAGTCAGTGCTAAATAAATACTTACTGAATGAGTGATTAAATAAGTGAAAGACACTGTTTACCATTATCAACATAAATCTGCAGTGTTTATTGAAAATCTGTTAACTACAGCTACATCTGGGTGCTCAGGGAACATCAGAAAAAGATGAATTATACTAACTCCCTTCAACAAATCATCGGTCATGTATTAGCCCATAAAAAAAAAGAAATAGAAATGAGATATTAAAAGACTTTGTAATATACAGTTCTGTAAATGATATAGGAAAAAAAGTATTTTTCTCCTTTCTACTTTCAACAACACTTCTGACACCAGATGTGGGAAGACTTTCCCCACACGCCAATCAGTTCTCCTGCAGACATCAGCTAGATGTCCTCGAATTTAATTCAATTTTGACACCGTCTACCTGGAGGTAGCATCAGATCCCACAGGCTAAAGGCTCAGTCCCACAAGACTCAACCCTATCTTAGATGCCAATCACAAGCCCTAGGTCACGACCTGTAGTTTTGACTAACTCGCTAAAAATCAGGGTTTCCACAATTCACGCCTCAGGTTTGATTAATTTGCTAGAGTGTCTCATAGAACTCAGGAAAACCCTTTGCTTATATTTATCCATTTATTGTAAAGGATATTTCAAAGGCTACAGATGAACAGCCAGATGGAAGAGATGCACAGGCAAGGCATGCGGCACACCACCCTATGGGCATCCTCGTGTGTTCAGATATCTGGAAGCTCCCCAAACCCTGTCCTTTTGGGTTCTTATGGAGGCTTCATTACATAAGTATGATTTATCATATCATTGGCCATCGGTGATATACTCAACATTCGGCCCTTCTCTCTTTCCAGAGATGGGCGTGGGTGAAAGGGCAAGGGGGTTGGGGGACTGAAAGTTTAAATCTTCTTGTCACATTATCGGTTCTTCTGGCAACCAGCCCCTACCCTGAGCCTATTCAGGAGCCCCCAGCCTTCAGTCATCTCATTAGCACTTTGGAGATTCCAAGGGTTTTAGGAGCAGTGTGCCGGGAACCAGACAGAGACCAAATATATATTTGTCATTATGTCATAATGTCACAGTTCTTTATAAAAATAACTCTAAGGTGTAATTAGTCATTATTATTGGATTCTTCAATTAAAACAGTGCTTTGTGGTCTAGGTGCTAATGTGGGGTAGACTTTAAAAGCAGAATTAAATTACCTAGTGACTATGGTTACCGTCAGTTTGAATATACATTTCCATTTTGACTTGTGGTCTCAGTATGTGTGGTAAAAGAATTAGCCACAAACCAATGAAGAACATATAATGTGGTTTTCTCTAACTGGAAAATATTCAAAGATGTCCTACTTACCACTTGCACAAAGTTGCCATTTTCTTATTTTCACATTTGAATTCTTACTTAGTATAAGGTTAACATACCTTATAATAAGTTCTCTGTTAGGTATTTATGTTTCATCTTATTTCAGAAAGAATGTAAGGTAATTATGTAAACATCTCAATTTAGTGGCATAGTTTAACTTAAGATATAAGCAATATAAGAGAAATTTCACTGGCAAGAAATACAGCAATTTAAAAAGTTTCATTTGTGTTCTTTAGAATGTGTCAAAGTCACATATCATAAACATCTTTTTTTTTTTTTTTTTTTAATGGAGACATAGTCTCACTCTGTCATCCAGGCTAGGGTGCAGTGGTACAATGTCAGCTAACTGCAGCCTCCGTCTCCTGGGCTCAAACAATCCTCAGCCTCCTCAGTAGCTGGGATGACAGGTGCCTGCCACCACGCCCAGCTAATTTTTGTATTTTTAGTAGAGACAGGGTTTCACCACGTTGGCCAGGCTGGTCTCAAACTGTTGGCCTCAAGTGATCTGCCCGTCTCCACCTCCCAAGGTGCTGGGATTACAGGCATGAGCCACCATGCCTGGCCTCAGTCAGTATCTTTTAATTCAAAATAATTGTTGTTTAGTGAGCCCTTCATTATGTGGGAAGCTATCTACTCTGTGTCTTATCTCATTTACTCATGGTAAGAACAACCTTATCACTCCTACACTAAGGATGAGTAAACAAATGTATAGAGCTTAAGTATCTTGCTCCAAGTCTTACAACTTATCAAGGGGCAGAGCTGGGATTTGAAGGTAGGTCTGTCTCTAAAACCCAAGTCCTGTGCTTTTAGTCATCATGACATATCCTTCTGGTCTTCTCATGCTGTTCATAGTGATCTCACTGCTGGTTTGAGGAAAGAGGAAACACAGGAAAATGCACTGGAACTGAAAAATCTGAGCTGAACAAGAGGAGCTGCTCACACCTCCCCAGCGACTGTCAGTCTTAGTTAGATTCCTTGACCACTTGCTAACGTTTTCTTGCTCTGGTAGTAGCAATAATTTATATAGTACTTTGATGCACACGTGTGCTTATTGCTTGGTATTAATAGCATAAGGCTGGTTCCTTTTTTCTGTCTCAGCAAGCATGTTTCTTGGAGTCCAAAAGATGTAAGTGGTTGGCAGGTTTAATCCTGGTGGGATATTTTGAGGCTGGAAAAATTTAGGAGTTGCTGAAAAGATACACAGTAGTAATAAGACTTGGTGGAACCCTAGGGAGGAAGTGACAGTGATTTTTAAGCTCTGTCTCCTCCAGTAATCCAATCAAAGACAGTCCCGAGACAGAGAGCAGTTGATGGTATTAGATTTAAAAAATCACGTTAGAGTCTCCCTCAACAGCACAAATACTATAATTCGAACAGGACAAAAAGGATGTCATGACCCCTGATCAAGGACAACATACAAATTTGTGAAGTATGTCTATTTGATAAAAATAAGAATGTATATGGCTGAGCACAGTGGCTCATGCTTGTAATCCTTGCATAGGAGGATCCCTTGAGGCCAAGAGTTCAAGACCAGCCTGGGCAACTGCAGCTATTTAAAAAAAATTAGCTGAGCCTTGTGGCACATGCCTGCAATCCCAGCTACTCAGGAGGCCGAGGTGGGGGGATCACTTGAGCCCAGGAAGTCAAGGCTCCAGTGAACTTTTGATTGTGCCACTGCACTCAAACCTGGGTGACGGAGTGAGACCCTGGCTCTAAAAAATATGACAAAACAAGAATGTAAGCTACCTGGCTTTCCAGCATTGTTCAAATTTCAAGGTTATTTTCCTTCTAAAGTGGTATAGCTATATCAAGTTAAGTTTCACAATGCAATGCAATTAACTTAGGAGTCTGAAAGTAATACACCACACAGGTAATAAAGATCTGGACCATTGCCATAGCTATCAAAACAGGGAAAAAAGATAAAATGAGAAAATAATATTTTAATGCTTAAAAAATGCTTAACCTTTTCTAGTAATTGGTTGGCCCTTAAAGGTGATGAAGAGAAAGTTGTTAAAAATGGCAAACTCAGAAAGGCGGTCAGCATGCCTTTGACAACAACGGAAAGCCTGGCAAGAAGTGCTGATTTGCATGGAAAGATAATTTAGTTGTCAATTTTCTATCGTTCTGGTTCCAGTTAGACATTCAAATGAAGCTACAGTGAGGGCGCAGATATGTGGGAGACACACATATGAAATAGCAGTTGAAGCTGGGAAGGGAGAGAGCATCTGAAAAGGGGTCAGGGAAAAGGCAAGTGCCAGGGCTGACCTTCAATGTGAGTGGACTCAGAGTAGGGAGAGAAACCCAGGCGGAAGGCTGGAGGGGGACAGAGGTCACTCAGCAGGTGTGAGAGAGGCAGGCCCTCTAACCCAGAAGACAGGCTTTGGGTAGCAAAGGAAGTGAGAATTATAAGCAATCAAGAGGGATACATGCTTACATGGGGATTCAGAGGACTTGACCTTGCAATGGACACCATTTTCGAAGAGCAGTTTCAAAGAAAAGTAAAGGCAAAGATCACAATAAAAGGACTAAAGACAAATGGAAATAAGTTGGATGTCATTACCAAGGAGGTAGAAAATCTGAGAAGCTTAAGAACATGAAATAATGGAGTAGGTAGCTCAAAGGCTCACAAAATGGAATCTGAGGAAAGCCCAGTGAAAATACTTCCACGTTGCAAATAAATCGGATTATAGATTACGCTGTGTTTTGGAGTCTAAGGGGAGCCCTCTTCATCTCTGCAGAAGAATGAGTGAATGAGGGGTGGGACAAGAGGCTAGGAGATTTGAGGACACTCTTTTGTTAATCCATTCTTGCCTTGCTATAAAGAAATATCTAGACCAGGTGTGGTGGCTCATACCTGCAATCTCAAAACTTTGGGAAGCCAAGGCAAGAGGATCACTTGAGCTCAGAGCTTGAGACCAGCCTCGGCAATGTGGTGAAACCCTGTTCCTGCAAAAAATTAGCTGGGAGTGGTGTTGCATGCCTGTAGTCCCAGCTACTCAGGAGGCTGAGGTGGGAGGATCTCCTGAGCCCAGGAGGTAAACGCTGCAGTGAATCGTGGTCACATCACCCCACTCCAGCCTGGGTGACACAGTAAGACCCTGTCTCTAAAAGAAGAAAAACAAGAAAGAAAGAAAAGAAGAAAAGAAATATCTGAGGCTGGGTTTATAAAGAAAAGAGTTTTATTTCAGCTCATGGTTATGCAGGCTGTACAGGAAGACAGTTAACAAGACAGAGGAAGCAGGGAGGTGCCACACTCTTTAAAATAACCAGATCTGCATGAACTCGGAGCAAGAACTCACTCACTACTGCTAGGAGGGCAGCAAGCCATTCATGAAAGGTCTGCTGCCCCCATGACCCAATCACCTCCCCCAAGGCCTCACCTTCAACACTGGCGATGACATTTCAACATGAGATTTGGAGAGGACTAGTGTGGAAACCATATCAAATCTCTTCACAGAAATCAGGGGAGCAAAGAAGCACTCTCCAGCCCTCCCTTCACCACCGCCTCCAACCCTCATCTACTAAAAACACTGTGGGATTATTTGGGAGTAGAGATTTTAAAACAGAGGCTCAAACTTTCTGTCCAAAGCCAATGTCAATTAATACAATTTGAATTTTTGGCATTAACAGATATCATTTGGAATTCTACCAAGTTTATTGGGCTTGTTGGAAATTCTCATTCAATTATAAAAACTTAGATAAATACACTTTGAAATGATACTGAATAGCCCTCTCTATTCCCCTGTTCTGAACTAGATCTTTCTTCTTTATCTTTTCCATCCTCTTCCACAAATGACTCCCTTTCCCCTCATCAAATCTGTCATTAGATCCAGTCACTTCTATGCCCAAAATCCTTCACGGACTGGGCAAGGTGGTGCATGCCTGTAATCCCAGCACTTTGGGAGGCCAAAGCAGGCAGATTGCTTGAGTTCAAGAGTTGGAGACTAGCCTGGGCCTCATGACAAACCCCCATCTCTACATAAAATACGAAAATTAGTTGGGCGTGGTAGTACATGCCTGTGGTACCGGCTACGGTACTCAGGAGGCTGGGGTGAGAGAATTGCTTGAGCCCGGGAGGTCACTGTTTCAGTGAGCTGAGATGGCACCATTGCATGCCAGCCTGGGTGACAGAGCCAGACCCTGTCTCCAAATCCTTCATATCCACCCCCATTGGCTTCCACTTATTTAAGACTAAGAATCCAATTCTGGATTACTGTATAGCCTTTTGCTTTGTCTACTACCATCACTTTCATTTCCCATCAATCCTCCGTAAAGCTGCCAGACAGCCCCAGAGACCCTCAAAATAGTGTGAATCTCACTATCTGCACTCTCTTTCTATCACTTATATGATGCAGTCCTGATCCCTCAGTAGCTCATGGAAGGTCTTCTGACCTGGCCTGCTCCACTACAAGTTTCTTCTTGCATTTTCAGGATCCAGGCTATCACACTTGTTGAACCTTCTCAGAAATGTTGTGTCATTTCATGTATTTGTTTCAGGACATGCTGGTCGTCTCTGTCCAGGAGGTTGGCCTTCCGCTACGCCATCGCAATCTCTCACCCCATCCTGACTTCTCCCCACCACTCCGTCCTCACCCCTTTCACCCTATATCCTGATACAAATCTCTGACTTCACAGTCCTTGCACTGAACCAAAATGCAGTGCCCCTTTCCAAAGGCAGCTATTCTGGCTATTACAAGCTATGTCCAGTGCCAGCTTCACTAATAGGCAGAGTAGGCACGGTGGCTAGGGCCCACAATACTTTTTTTTTTTTTTAAGACAGAGTCTCATTCTGTCACCAAGCGCCAGGCTGGAGTGCAGCGGCATGATCTCGGCTCACTGCAACCTCTGCCTCCCAGGTTCAAGCAATTCTCCTGCCTCAGCTTCCCGAGTAGCTGGGACTACAGGCGCACCCCACCACACCCAGCTAATTTTTGTATTTTTTATTAGAGATGGGGTTTCACCATCTTGGTAACCATGGTCTCAATCTCTTGACCTCGTGATCCACCCCCCTCGGCCTCCCAAAGTGCTGGGATTACAGGCATGAGCCACTGTGCCCGGCCCACAATACTTTTAGGAGTCCATTAAAATGTTTAATTTTACTTAAAATCAGAAGAGAAAAATAACTGTTACGTTCATGTATATGCATGTATATGTCATGCATATGTACACATATAGGTATATGTGCGTACATTTATATCTGTATTTTATATATTTATATAATATATAGGCACTCTTTTTTTATTTTAATGGAGGAAAGGGTCCATGAAGGCAGAAGTGTTCAGGGCCCACTGAAGTCATACTGTGGCCCTTGTCAGATTTGAATTTACTTTTTAAAATTCTGAAAATAAAATCAATTTTGATATATTTTTCAGTAAAAGCGTGCATGTTTGAAAGCAGGCTTAAAAAGATAGCATTTCGTCCTGGCACAGTGGCTCATGCCTGTAATCCTAGCACTTTGGAAGGCTGAGATGTGTGGATGGCTTGAGCCCAAGGAGTTCGAGACCAGCCTGAGCAACATAGCAAGACCCTGTCTCTATTGTTTAGAAAATTAAATTTTAAATTTTTCACAAAGGTAGCATTTTAAAATTCTGTAACAATTAATTCAAACTTTTTTTTGTTTGTTTTTGAGACTGAGTCTTGTTCTTTTGCCCAGGCTGGAGTGCAATGGTGTGACCTTGGCTCATTGCAGCCTCCACCTACCAGGTTCCGGTGATTCTCCTGCCTCAGCCTCCCAAGTAGCTGAGATTACAGGCACATGCCACCAACTTTATATTTTTTTGGTAGAAATAGGGTTTCACTATGTTGGCCAGGCTGGTTTTGAACTTCTGACGTCAGGTGATCCAGCCACCTTGGCCTCCCAAACTGCTAGGATTACAAGCATGAGCCACCATGCCTGGCCAATTAATTCAACTTAAATACAATATGTAATTATTGGTTTTTTTTTGTTTGTTTGTTTTTTAGTTTAGAGACAGAAGAAGAGCAACAATATTTCACCTCAAGCTATGTTAACATCTCCACTGATTCATTACAAGGTGGTAAGAAGTATTTGGTTTGGGTCCAAGCAGCAAATGCACTAGGCATGGAGGAGTCAGAACAACTGCAGATTCACCTGGATGATATAGGTAAAGAATAAGAACTTCTGTAATGTCTTTAATAATAACCAATTTGTGCTACCCTAATTAAATGAGTTCTAGATGTGAAAGAAGTTCTCGTAAAATTCCCGCAGAGCCATGATAAAGGAAACAGAAATTACCTATAATTCTACCTGTCCAAGACAGCTTAGAGATGAGTAGTGCTGCTGCCATTTTGTTGTATATCCTTCCAGTCTCATTTCTAAATTGGTGTATGTGGCCGGGCATGGTGGTTCATGCCTGTAATCCCAGCATTTTGGGAGGTTGAGACAGGCGGATAACTTGAGGTCAGGACTTCAAAATCAGCCTGGCCAACATGGTGAAACGCTGTCTCTACTAAAAATGCCACAAAAAAAAAAAAAAAAAAAAAAAAAAACTAGCTGGGCATGGTGGTGGGCACCTGTAGTCCCAGCTACTCAGAAGGCTGAAGCAGGAGAATTGCTTGAACCCAGGGAGGCAGAGGTTGCAATGAGCTAAGATTGCACCACTGCACTCCTGCCTGGGTGACAGAGCAAAACCCATCTCAAAAGAAAAAACAAATTGGTGTATGTGTTTTTTACAAATATTTATTGGAAACATTTTTTTCAAGCATTGTTCTAAAGGCTAGAGTGAATAACATAGACAAGGTACCTCCCCTGAAATAACTTGCAATCTACTAGGGAAAAAAAAAAAAAACAAAACCAAAACAATGATCATGATAAAGTGTATTCAGTCTTACGTTGTGAAAAGTACAGCATGCTAAACTCTTACACTCTCTACACTTCTTGGGGACTTTTGTAGGGTTTTTTTTGTTTGCTTTTATTTTGAAAAGTTTTACAAAATACACAGAAAATTATAGAGAATTATGTAGACCTCGCTATGTTCACCAGCCAGATTTAACAAATATTAATAGTTTTTGTTTCAGATATTTTTAGACCCTGCCTTTTTATACTGATATATTAACAATAAACATTTATTAATTTAATCTGTAGTTTTATTTTTAATGTTTTCTGAATACATTGCAGTTTAATCCCTATTGTTGGAGATTTACAGTATTTTCAGTTTTCAGCCATATAAACTATATTGCCATGAACAAATTGTGGCTAAATTGTAGCATAGTTTTTGGTTGTTTCCTTAAGATAAATTCCAAAAAGTAATTACCCTTGGGCTTTATACAACTATGTCCAAGTCCTAAAACCAGAATTCAGACAAATGACACCAGTGTGACTCATCCTCTCTTCGGAGATCCTAGTACCAATGATTCCTGTTGTTATAATTACAGATTATTTCAATAAGCTAACATTTCTTAAGCAGCTTCTTATGTGCTAACTACTTTTTCTTCTTCTTTTTCTTTTGTTGAAGCAGAGTCTCACTCTGTCACCCAGGCTGGAGTGCAGTTGCATGATATTGGCTCACTGCAACCTCTGCCTCCTGGCTTTAAGCAATTCTCCTTCCTCTGCCTCCCGAATAGCTGGGACTACAGGTGTGTGCCACCATACCTGGCTGATTTTTGTATTTTTAGTAGAGACAGTGTTTTGCCATGTTGGCCAGGCTGGTCTCAAACTCCTGAGCTCAGGCAATCCGCCCACCTCAGCTCCCAAAGTGCTAAGATTACAGGCGTGAGCCACTGCAACCAGCCAGCTAACTACTTTTTACATACATTATTTAACCCTCATAACAGCCCTATTTTGTAGATAAGATTATAATTTATATCTGAGAAAACTGAGGTTTGATGGCATTAAAAAATTTGAGATCATGAAGGTAGGGAACATCTAATTCCAATATCTTCAGTCTTTATGAGAAAAATAAAAGCACATTGCACTGTACCTGACAACTTTTCTGCAGGTTAATGTTCTAGGGGGGTATGAAGCCTTCACTACGGTACCCCTTTGGGATCACTGAAGTCTCCTATTGCAACTAATTATGTCTGCTTTTCAGCTAACCTCAACTATCTCAACTAATGATATTGGTGTAAAAATCTGTCCTTATGCTCTGAATATATATATATACATATATACACATATATAAATTTTTTTTTTTGAGAGAGAGAGAAAGGGGGTTCTGTCACCCAGGCTGGAATGCAGTAACATGATCACAGCCCACTGCAACCTTGAACTCCTGTGTTCAGGGGATCCTCCTGCCTCAGCCTTTCAGGTACCTGGGACTACAGGCCACATGCCACAGTGCCTGGCTAATTTGCTTAAATCTCTTTTAGAGACAGGGTCTCATTTTATTGCCCAGGCTTGTCTTGAACTCTTTGGCTCAAGCAGTCTTCCTGCTTTGGCCTCACAAAGTGCTAGGATTTCAGGTCTGAGCCACCATGCCCGGTCTGAATATGGGATTTGACAGCACATCTGTTGAATATGATGATGGACAATTACTCCATTTTATTGTATATCCTTGGAGTTACAGTTGTCTTGACTATGCTCTATGCATTTTTGTAAATTTACATTTTAAGGTAGAAGGCAGTAATATACCCTTTTCTTATAATAGGTTCCCCTCAATGAATTAATGATGTTTAAAGGCTATCATGTCCAGTATCATTTTAGCAGTACAATTTAGGAACTAAATTATAATAATAATATTTTTGTTATTATCATTATGATGTTGATATCATTGCATCCATTTATTTAGCACTTCTTGTGTTCCAGACACCTACCATGCACATCACATTTCATTCTGGAAAACAACCATCCGTGCTGCTACTGTCCCCATTTTACAGATGAAGAAAGTGATAAATATGCTCAAAGTCACTTTGCTAGTAACCAGGAAAGCCACATTTCATCCCAAATCTGCTGACCTGACATAGTTTACCACCACCCCATCTCCCACCAAGGAAAAAAATCTCATCTGGACTCTACCTCCAGACTGACTTCTTACACTGGGAACTAGGAGTTTGGAGTTGTTCCTTTTCCTTCTTCTCCTTCTTTCTCTTCTCCCCCGCTTCTACCACCTCCTCCCCTATTTCGTCTCTATTCTCTTCCTTGCCTTTTCATTATTCCAAAATGTACTAAAAAATTCAGGTTGTAAAATACAGATTAATTGCATAGGAGGCGCCAGCCAACAAAACCACCAGATTATTAACAGATGAGCAGTCTTCATGAGTGACACTTTAAGAATGAAACATTGCAAATTAGATAAATGAACTGTTTGATGCCACTGAGAGCAGACTCTCCTGGGGACAATTTCCACATAACAGCTACGGGTTGGCTTTAATTACGTTAGGGAAAATATGCTGAGTGGCGGGGCAGAGTTAGCAGCACAGTAACACTTGCCAAAAAAGCATATGAGAGGGATGCTTTTAACTTCTCTTGTAGGGAAATAAATTCCAGTACAGAAAGTGCTGTGCTTTCTGCTTGCTATTTTGAACAATAATTCTCTCCATTACATAAATATGGATAAATATGTATTGGAAAGATGCCAAAATGCTATAATCTGGCGTTTTATTTTTATTTTTTCTTTTATCTTTTTTGTAAACCCTTGTGTCAAGGGCTGACTTTCAGTGGATTGCAGCGAGGGAGCTGCTCTGCTGCATACAAAACCCCGACCCAGAGGCAGGCCGTCTACGAATGGTTTAACGCCAGGTTCCCCATGAACGTGCTTTGCGTGACGGGCAAGGGGGTGGACGAGGGGCACTCCACACCGGACCCCAGTCTCATTTTAATACAAGTAGAATTTAAACATATGACATCTATAATGGAATTGATACTTTTTTAAAATGTAAGATCTGGTGGAAATGTTTGAAACCTAATCAGTATGAGTAAAAATTCAACATTTGAGTCTTGTGTAACAAAAGATCAAGTATGTATTATATAATAAGTGCCAGTTTGCAAAACCATGAACTCATTCAGACCTAAAGACTTAAATCTGGATTGCACTGACCTGCTTTACGCCAACTCTTACTGTGCTATCTGCACATAAGTCTAAACAGATTTCTCATAAAACTAAACAGATTGTTGCTTCCTCCTCAGAATATTTCTTTTCACAAAAGGATCCTTGAATGCTTGTGCTGCTGTAACAGTGGCCAAGTCAAACTCAGAGGCGGGAGACAGGTGGAGGTGGGTGACAGGAGAAGATGGGAAATTTATGGCCTGAAGGTGCCAAAATGGTCCTAAGCAATCTCAGAGCCCCAGGGATCCACTGCCTGGACTCTGGAATCTCTGAATACTGATTTTTTTTTTTTTTTTTTTTTGCGGGTTTGGGGATTGGGCAGTCTTGCTCTGTCGCCCAGGCTGGAGTACAGTGGCGTGATCTCCGCTCACTGCAACCTCTGCTTCTCGGATTCTAGTGATTTTGGTGCTTCAGCTTCCCAAGTAGCTGGGATTACAGGCATCTGCCACCATGCCCGGCTCATTTTTGTATTTTTGGTAGAAATGGGGGTTTCACTATGTTGGCCAGGCTGGTCTCAAACTCCTGAACTTAAGTGATCTGCCTGCCTTGGCCTCCCAAAGTGCTGGGATTATAGGATTATAGACATGAGCCACCACACCCAGCCTTTTTGTCTTTTTTTTTTTTTTTTTTTTTGGAGACAAGCTCTCATTCTGTCCTCCAGGGTGGAGTACAGTGGCACCATCATGGGTCACTGCAACCTTGAACTCCTGGGCTCAAGTGATCCTCCCACCTCAGCCTCCTGAGTAGTTGGAATTACAGGCACATACCACTACACCTGGCTCAATTTAACATCTTATCAAACCTGATCATCTGAACTAAATTAGATGCAGAATCATCTCTCCCTGAGCAGATGCAGGGAGGAAGGAATAGCTCCTTTATCTCATTTTTATACTGTCTTGTTAATAAGACTAGGCTCTGGAATTTTATTAGTTAGAATTATAAGGGAGTAGAAGGTAGGGGAAAGACAGGACTATTCGAGTTCAGTTTCTTTTAAGTGGGAAAGGGGCTAAATAGAATTTTCCTTAACAGCAGTTTTCTTCTGTATAACAGATTAGCAAATAAGAAAATGTTCATTAATTGTTCATTAGATCATGAATATATTTTTTTTTTTTTTACTGTGAGCTTTCACATGTCTATATATTGATGAAAAAATGCCAATTTCTCCCTACGTAAGTTTTAAACAGCCAGGTCTTTTTTTTTTTTTTTTTTTTTTTTTTCTAGTGATACCTTCTGCATCCATCATTTCCAAGGCTGAGACTATAAATGCTACAGTGCCCAAGACCATAATTTATTGGTATAGTCAAACAACAATTGAAAAGGTTTCCTGTGAAATGAGATACAAGGCTACAACAAACCAAACTTGGAATGTAAGGTCAACTTTCATTATTCTTTAGCATGTGAGTGAATGATTTAAAAGAAAAGCCAACCATCAGTGGCTACAGTGGACTTATATCTATTTTACATGCTTTTAATCTGATTGTTTGCATGATATTCAAGCCACTTTAGTTTTTGTTTTATATAGTAGTTTTCAACTTTTATTTTAGATTCAGGGGCACATGTGCAAGTTTGTTACCTAGGTATATTGCGTGATGCTGAGGTTTGGGGTATGATTGATCCTGTCACCCAGGTGCTGAGCATAATTACCAATAATTAGTTTTTCAGCCCTTGATATCCTCCCATTCTCCTCGCTCTAGTAGTCCCCAGTGTCTGTTGTTACCCTCTTTAAGTCCATGAGTACTTGATATGGTTTAGCTGTGTCCCCACCAAATCTCAGCTTGATGGTATCTCCCAGAATTCCCACGTGTTGTGGGAGGGGCCCAGGGGGAGGTAATTGAATCACGGAGGCCAGTCTTCCCCATCCTATTCTTGTGATAGTGAGTAAGTCTCACGAGATTTGATGGGTTTGTCAGGGATTTCTGCTTTTGCTTCTTCCTTATTTCTCGTCGCCACCATTTAAGAAGTGCCTTTCGCCTCCCACCATGATTCTGAGGCTTCCCCAGCCATATGGAACTGTAAGTCCAGTTGAACCTCTTTTTCTTCCTAGTCTCCAGTATGTCTTTATCAGCAGCGTGAAACAGACTAATACAGTACCCAGTGTTCAGCTCCCACTCATAAGTGAGAACTGTGTGGTATCTGAGTTTTTGTTCTTGTGTTATTTCGCTTAGGAAAACCCCTCTAGCTTTAATAATGATTATTGTATGCTTCCAAACAGAGAGCTGTTTCCTGAAAAGATTCACTTGCCTTTTGTAAGTTGCTAAATAAACAGATCTCCAAATAAGAGGAATCCAATTAGCTATTTGTAATTCAGTGTCTCCTAGGGTGAAATTTATATCAATGATCATGGGTAAAAAAATTTAAGCATTCTATGCTGAAATTTGACAAGCATCCAGCGAAATAAAAATTGTTCAGAAGGGAGAACTAAGATTTATGAAAGTTTCTTTTTAAGTGAAAAGCATACAATTAAGAGTGTAATATTACCAGTACAGACCTGAGTTTTAGGTGAGCTTAAAGATGATAATCTGAGTAAAGATGTGTTTTAAAAAGTGAACATCTAGAGAAACAAACTAACCATCCTTAAATGCCAGGGCTAAATTATCTAATGTCTTAGAAAAGGCATGGCTGCAAGGTTCATTAAAGTCACATCACATAACAGCACCTGGGAACCATATAATAAAAACTCAGTAATTTTAACTGTGGAGGAATGCTAATCTGATTTAGGAAGAAGTTCCGAATTTGATATATTTGAAAAGAAATGCCATTTTATTATTTTTAAGTATAATAAATTGCCAGTTAGTTCAAATAATTAAGAAATAGAGTTTCTGGCCCTTTTTTTTTTTTTTTTTTTTTTTTTTAAGAGATAGGCTCTCACTTCATCAATCACCCAAGCTGAAGTTCAGTAGTGCAATCATAGCTCATTGCAGCCATGCACTCT
>NW_022436976.1:18697130-18792170 GCF_009761245.1 Sapajus apella | reverse complement strand
GCGCCACCATGCCCAGCTAATTTTTTGTAGTTTTAGTAGAGACGGGGTTTCACCGTGTTGACCAGGATGGTCTCGATCTCTTGACCTCGTGATCCACCCGCCTTGGCCTCCCAAAGTGCTGGGATTACAGGCGTGAGCCACCGCACCCGGCTTTACTAATTTTATTATATACCCTAAAAATTACTTGTTAAAAATAATTCCTTATGTCAACTTGTTTACCTTTGTACACTAAAATCATAAATGTGAACTTTACAGTCGTTTGCATTACACTTAAATGGGATCCATGTTTTGCATTATTTGATCGATATACAAGTGAAGATTCTGCTGAATTCCTTTTGCATATGCGGAATTTAGATACATTTCAAAACAACACAAATTCTCAATTTTTAGATTCTGACTTAATGGAGTTTTATTCTAATAAGACACCTGGGGTCCTTTGTATAGCATCACAGTCATAGAATGATATTAAAGAATACTGAGTTCCTTAGCCTGGGTGCAGTGGCTCATGCCTGTAATCCCAGCACTTTGGGAGGCCGAGGAGGAAGGAACACCTGAGTTCAGGGGTTCAAGACCAGCCTGGCCAACATGGTGAAACTCTGTCTCTACTGAAAATACAAAAACCTTAGCTGAGTGTGGTGTGTGCACCTGTAATCCCAGCTACTCAGGAGGCTGAGGCAGGAGAATTGCTTGAACCTGGGAAGCGGAGGTTGCAGTGAGCCAAGATTGCACCACTGCATTCCAGCCTGGGTGACAAAGCAAGACTTTGTCTCCCCCAACCCCCCAAAAAAACCTCTCTTACTGCATGTAAATAGGAATATGTAATAGACTAGAAAAATATTTACAAAATAGAAAATAACTATATTATCAGTGTCTCTGAAGAAGTTTTCAGAAGCCAACTGTTTTCTGGGTGAAACGCTTGTTCTCTGCTCCCCCTGGTGGTGCTGCATAGGCCATCTTTGTAACAGGTACCTTTGAGCTCACTTTTCAAAACCTTCCCTTTATCAGAAGTGGCAAATGGAGCTGAAAGCATAGTTATCTCATACAATCATTCTGACAATCCTTTGTGATAGGTAGTATTACCTCCATTATATAAATAGGGAAAAGAGTTTGAAAGAGGTCAGGCCAGATTTTTTTGAACTTGCACCATCAGTAGCTAAGTGCCTTTCACAGACTCTACATCACTTTAAAGACCAGATAAATAATTAGAAAATGAAAAGACAGATTTCAATCCAAAGCCAGGTTCTGTCTCCTCCACCATGATTTTTTAAAAATATATTTTTAAACTCATGACTCCCTCAGTCAATCTACCATGCTTCTTTTAAACTCAACCACTATCACAGAAAAGGTGAATTACCATTTCTATCCAGATTACTCAAGCCAAGTCACTATAGCCAGAATGAAGCTTTGTTTACATTTGCTACTGCCGATTTCATCTGGGTCATGCATGAAGTGTTGTCTTTGCCTCTCTGTGGGAAGACAGGAAAGTCAGAGTCAAGAGGAGTGGGAGGATACCAAAGATTACAGATCTCTTCTTCCACTTCAGCTCCGTGGTGGCACTGCCTCCATCAGATGTTGCTGGAGGTGGGGGGTTTACTTCAAAGCAGCAGGAAAGCCTTGCGTCTAAGAGTACAGGCTCTAGAGTTCAAAGCCTGGCTCTGCTACTTTCTAGTCATGCAGTCTTTTTTTTTCTTTTTCTTTTGAGATAAGGTCTTGCTCTGCCACCCAGGCTGGAATGCAGTGGTGGGATCTCAGCTCACTTGCAGCCTTGACCTCCTGGACACAAGCAATCCTCCTGCCTCAGGTGCCAAGTAGCTGGGGCCACAGGAAAGTGCCACCATGCCCAGCCAAATTAAAAAAAAAAATTTTGTCGAGATAGGGTGTGCCATGTTTCCCAGGCTGGTCTCAAGGTCTCAAACTCCTGAGCTCAAGCAACTGTCCCGCCTCAACCTCCCAAAGTGCTCAAAGTGCTGGTATTACAGGCATGAGCCACTGCTCTTGGTCAAGTCATGCAGTTTTTTTTTTTTTTTTTAAGACAGAGTCTCAGTGTGTCACCCAGGCTGGAGTGCAGGCATGATCTCGGCTCACTGCAACCTCCTCTTACCAGGTTCAAGTGATTCTCGTGACTCAGCCTCCCTAATAGCTGGGATTACAGGTGCCACCACCACGCCTGGCTAATTTTTGTATTTTTAGTAGAGATGGGGTTTCACCATGTTGGCCAGGCCGATCTCGAGCTTCTGACCTCAGGTGATCTGCCTGCCTCAGCCTCCCAATAGTGCTGGGATTACAGGCATGAGCCACTGCACCCAGCCTAGTCATGCAATGTTGAGCAAGTTTCTTATCTTCTCTGCCCCTCATTATTCCCATATATAACATGGGGATAGGATAAGCACTTACCTCATATAGTCGTTGGGGAAAGGGGACCCAGTGATGTAAGAAGTTAACTAGGAGCCCGGAAGAGAGTAATTGCAGCAGGGATAGTAGAGCAAAGGAATCCACTTGAACCTCACAGCCTTGAGGGTGCTTTTCAGCCCCTTTAACTAAGGTATACACAGACTGTGAGGTACCTAAGGGAATCAGGCTGATGAGGCAAGGAGAATATGTGCCACACAGTGGTCCCTGTTTCAGGCAATGATCAATGATGGATGGCATACGTGATGTTGGTCCCATAAGGTTATCATGCAGCTGACAAATTTCTGTCACCTAGTGATATATATTACAATCACCTGTAGGAGTCACCACAGTAACATGCTTTATAGGTTTGTAGCCTGGACGCAATAGGCTACACCATATAGCCTAGATGTGTAGTAGGCTGTACCACCTAGGTTTGTGTAATTACAATCTGTGATGTTCGTATAATGATGAAATCGTTTAACGATGCATTTCTCATTATGTATCCCTGTCATTAAGTGACACGTGACTATATTTATCTCTTGAGAGATGGTTCCAGGTCAAAGCTTCAGATTTTGTCTCTGGAGACAAAACGGCCTCTTGGAGAACATTTACAAACATGCTTCCACCTCATTTACCTCTCTCTCCCTTCTGAATTCCCTAGCAGTCTAGCTTAGACCAGGTTGGAATTTATAAAGATTTTAGTAAAGGCTCAGAGATGGCAAGAAGAAAATAAATCTCAGCTGGGAGTGGTGGCAGAAGCCTGTATTCAACTACCTGAGAGACTGAGGCATGAAGGTCACTTGAGCCGGGGCTTTGAGGCTGTAATGCCCTATGATCGCACCTGGGAATAGCCACTGCACGGCAGCCTGGACAATACAGGGAGACCCCCATCTCTGTAAAAAGAAAGAATATCAGCATCTCAGAGAAAAGCCACCTACTATATAATCTTGATTACGAAATATAACCAGCTTTTCAAAATTGGTTTGAAACCTGTCTTTTGATTTTCTAAATATCTGTTGAGTCCCTAAAGTGATGTAGAGTCTGTGAGAGGCACTTAGTTACTGACGGTGTAAGTTCAAAAAAATCCGGCTTGACCTCTTTCAACTCTATTTCGCTATTTATATAATGGAGATGCTACCAATCACAAAGGATTGTTATGAAGACTATATGAGATAACAAATATTCTTTCAGTTCCATTTGCCACTTCTGATAAAGGGAAGGTTTTGAAAAGTGAGCTCAAAGGTACCTGTTACCAAGACAGCCTATGTAGCACCATCAGGGGGAGCAGAGAACAAGAGTTTCACCCAGAAAACAGTTGGCTTCTGAAAACTTCTTCAGAGACACTGGTAATATAATTCCTTTCTATTTTCTAAACACTTTTCTAGTCTATTGCATACTCCTATTTACATGAAATAAGAGGGATTGGTATATCGGCTATCAACTGCTGCAATAATGTATAACAAACTGCCACAAACACAGCAGCAATAAACGTTTATTTCTCACTGTCAGTGGGTCCAGCTGGTCTAGGTTGAGCTTAGCTGGGATTGGGCATGTGTTTGCAGCTCAGCTGGCTCACTCCTATGTCTTTGCATGAGCTCTTCTCTACATGTCTCTAGGTCCTCTTTCTGCCATCAAAAGGCCAGCCTGGGTATGTCCTTATGGTGATGGCAGATGACAAGAGCACCTAAGCCCAATCTCTCCAGCATCTTTCAATCCTCTGCTTATATCGGGCTCACTGATGTCAGTTGCCTCAAAGCAAGCCACATGGACAGACCAGAGCCAGAACGGGAGGATATTCAAAGCTACATGGTAAAGGCCAAGGACATAGGACAGGGAAATGACCTGGGCATTATTGCAATCCACTTCAAAATGTAATGAAGGCTCTCTCCCTGCTGCTGGAACCGGTTCGTGTGAGGAGAGGAAGATGGTAGCATCTTTCCAAACAACAAAGGCCAAGAGCCTTGGCCGTCTTCATCCTTCTCTAGCATTTGACGCTGTTGACCTTGTCCTGAAAATGTCTCTCCTCTCGGTTTTCCAATTTCAAGAATTTCTTAGTCTTCTATCAATATTTCTGGCTGCCCTTTCCTCTATAAATTATTTTTTTCTGCCAATTCCCTGAACGCTGACATTCCCTTCATACCTACCACCTCACTGCCCTCTTTCTTACTCCTTTCACCTGCTGCCAAGGCCTCAGCTACCCTTGTATGTAGGCTAGAACTTGGAGCCCTCCCAACTCCCATGAAAGTCAGACCTACATTTCTAGCGATTTGTTGGTATCTTTATGGACTGTCTCCCAGGTCCCTCAAATTCAGTTCAGAGCTCCCAGTTGCCAACAGCAATCCACACCTACTTCCTAAACTCTATTTCAGAGGCATTTGCTACATTGTATATACTTGCCTGTTTGCACTTCTATTTCTCTACCCTTTAACTATAAAATGGAAGGCAAGGATGTGCCATGATTATTTTTTGCATCTACATTGATTTTTATAATGTCAAGTTCATGCAGATAAATTTTGAAACATTAGCTATTACTATGATTATTTGTCTTTAATGGTGACCAACTTTAGTAACAGAGGCGGGCAGGGAAATCTTAGATATATGTTCAAGTAAGTGGATTATTGGTGACTCATTAATTACCTAGCCCAGGGTCTCAGCAAACTTTTTATTCAAGGGACAAATTGTAAACATTTTAGGCTTTGCAGAACATAAGATTTCTGTCTCAACGACTCAACTCTGTGTGTGTAGCATGAAAGCAGTCATAGACAATTATGGAAATGAATGGGCATAGTCTGTTCCAATAAAATTTCATTTTTGGACACTGAAATCTGAATTTCACATACTTTCCATGCATCCTGAAGTCATCTTTTAAAATTTTTCTTTCAACCATTTAAAAATGAGAAAACCATTTTTAGGCTGCACAAAACCAAGTATTTATTTTCCTGGAAGGGCTGACAGAACAGCATACAGATAGCAAAGACAAATCCTTGGCTTTGGCATTCCAAGTCTGAGGGTTGGTATAAGACAGAAAATTGGAAGAATGTTTGAGTAGTCACAAATAAGTTTCCCAGTCACCACCTCATTTCCCTCCTCTACCAAACACTGGATGAAAATTATTTGGGCAGAAAGAGGGGGAGATTGCAGGGTAGGGTAAAGTGAGAAACCAAGAATTTAGACACTGGTGGGTTACCGAGGACCCTCTCATCCTGCACCATGTCCCAGATTGATGGTTGGGGAAAGTAGAAATTATAGAACTCTAACTAGGTTGGAGATTCTTCTTCCCTCCACCCAAGGATGCTCCCAGGAACTTATATTTAGCCTAAGAAAAGAGAGGTCTCAAACTGATGAACATGAAGTTTCAATGACCCCCAACTTTCAGAATTGAGGCTCTAAGCAGAATGAACTTATTTCAAAATTTCTTGCACTCTTGAAATTATATTCTTTACAGAGGCACTCAGTTAAGTCCAGCTCTTTCAACATTCATTTTAGCCTCTGAAGATGTCATCCTGAGGCATCAGCTTGTACCTGCAGAACCATCAGCAGTCACCTGGTCTGCCTTATGGTTTAAAGAGCTGATAACAGTTCCATAAGATTCTTCTTACTATTTCCGAATTCTGACTATAGGGTATTTCTTTCCTTCAAGAGGACTTATCTATAAATGTAATGGTAAGAAACATGTTGGAGAATAACAGCTTCCTTACAAGAGACACTAATATGAAGCAGAGTACATTTGAAAGTCAAATCTTTGGCACAGTAAGTAAAATTTATCTAGATCCCAGGAGACCTCAGACACCCGCCAGTTATATTAACATTGCAGAAAATTTCCAGGGCCATGAATAGAGACATGGCTTATGGAAACTCTGAATGAATGGTATCTTTCATTCAGTTTGAAAGCTATCATTCAGAGTTTCCATAAGCCATGTCTCAATAGACAAAACTATTCTAGGGCAGATGACATCCCCCAAACAAATATTTTCAGTGCATTGCAAGTTTTAAAGATTGATGTTAAGATTGGGTTTTAAATGGAAGTATACCTGAATGAGTTTGAAAGCTTGTTCTTTTTTTTTTTTTTTTAATCTCACTCGTTCTAACTTTCATGAGTACCTGATAACTGCCTTCACCTAGTTGTTGCATAAATGGGTTTCTAGACTATTGACATATTTTATGTCTGCCTTTCAATCATGCTTCAGTTTTTCCAGTAAATTACTTACTAGAACATGCTAAAGATGCTGTACAAATGCCTTGGTTTCTTTCTGCCAACTGAAACAGCTTGTTTGGGGCTCATTTTTCATTATGTTTTATAGCAGGGTACAAAATCTTTTTTCTCCAGGGAAAAAAGATTTTTGTGTTTATTCCTCAGCTATTTTATCTTCCATTGAATTTCTCAGTTCAACATTCTTAATAGTTTAATTTTTCTCTGATACATACACACATATATTATTGGGCCTTTTAGAATCTGCAAAAACCTGCAATGAGGACAAATTTACAGCTTAGCTTATAGGTATTTTTTTCTAAAAGTCATTAGCGAGTAAAATTATTTCATCATTCTGGAAGAATTATTGATCTAAATATCCAGCTGCAGGGTAGAGGGGAATTCAAACAGTTTCTATCAGGTCCCCATTTCCCCACCCCATTAAAAGAATATATTCCAAAATTAAGAATATATTCCCAAATTAAGGCTGGCTGTGGTGGCTTACACCTGTAATCCCAATGCTTTGGGAGGCCAAAGTGGAAGGATCACTTGAGCCCAGGAGACTAGCCTGTGCAATATAACGAGACCCTGTCTCTACAAGAAAATTAAATAATTATCCAAGCATGGTAGTACATGCCTGTAGTCCCAGCTACTTGGGAGGCTGATGGAGGATCGCTTGAGCCCAGGAGGAGGTGAAGGTTGCAGTGAGCTGTGATCAAGCCACTGCACTCAAGCCTGGGCAACAGAGTGGGACCCTATCTAAAATAGATATATATTGTATATTTATATTTTTATATATTTATGTGTGTGTGTGTATATGTATACACACATAAATATACACACACACACAAATATATATAATATTACATTTGGACTTTCTTGAGATTTTACAGAGTTGTCAAACATAAAGCAATGTGGACTGGGCATGGTGGCTCATGCCTGTAATCCCAGCACTTTGGGAGTCCGAGGCAGGCGGATCGCTTGAAGTCAAAAATTCAAGACCAGCATGGCCAACATGGTGAAACCCATCTTTCCTAAAAATACAAAAAATTAGCCAGGTGTGGTGGTACATGCCTGTAATCCCAGCTGGTCAGGAGGGTAAGGCAGGAGAATCACTTGAACCTTGGGAGGTGGAGGTTGCAGTGAGCCGAGATGGCACCATTGCACTCCAGCGTGGGGGACAAAGTGAGACTTTGTCTCCAAAAAAACAGTCTGTATTTCACTTCTAATGTTTGAGACAGTATTTGATTATTTACAGCCATGTTTTACATAAAGTATACTTTGTTTTCCTGGGGTCTAGAAGAGAGCTTGGAACATAATAGGTGCTCCATACATTTCTGCTAAATAAAATAATTGTTTTTAAAGCACACCATATTTTATTATTGCTATCCATCAATTTTAGGTTAAAGAATTTGACACTAATTTTACATATGTGCAGCAGTCAGAATTCTACTTGGAGCCAAACATTAAGTACGTATTTCAAGTGAGATGTCAAGAAACAGGCAAAAGATACTGGCAGTCTTGGAGTTCTCCGGTTTTCCATAAAACACCTGAAACAGGTGAGTGTATTTATATATTTTATTCTCTTGGTCTTTTCTTTATATATCTTTTCTTCTGAGCACAGTGGCTCGCACCTATAATCCCAACACTTTGGGAGGCCAAGGCAAGAAGATTGCTTTAGCCCAGGAGTTTGAGATCAGCCTAGGCTAGTGAGACCCTAGTCTATACAAAAACAATAATAATAATAATAATAATTAGCCTGGGTGGAATGCAGGCTAATTATTTATGCATTTGTAGTCCTAGCTCCTTGGGAAGCTGAGAATCACTTGAGCCCAGGAGTTTGATGCTGCAGTGAGCTATGATCATCCCACTGCTCTCTAGCCTGGAGGACAGAGCAAGACCCTGTCTCCTAAGAAATTTAAAACAGCCAGGTGTGGTGGCTCACACCTGTAATCCCAGGACTTTGGGGCGCCTAGGCAGACAGATCACCTTAGGTCGGGAGTTTGAGACCTCCTCGGCTGACATGGTGAAACTCTGTCTCTACTAAAAATACAAAAATTAGCTGGGTGTAGTGGTAGGTGCCTGTAATTCCAGCTACTCTGGAGGCTGAGGCAGGAGAATCGCCGGAACCTGAGAAGCAGAGGTTGCAGTGAACTGAGATTGCACCACTACACTCCAGCCTGGGCAAGAGAGCGAGACTTGGTCTCAAAATAAATAATAAGTTTAAACCAAATACAAAATAAAGCTACAGTTTTTTTTTTCTCTTTAATGTTCACCAAAATTGACATAACTATTCTAGGGCAGGTGATGACATTTAAATTGTCATTTTGCTTTGATTTTCTTAAGGTTTGCTATAATTTACATAGTGGTTCTCAAACATTCCTGGGCATAAAAACCACCTGAGAGGCTGGGTGTTGTGGCTTACACCTGTAATCCCAGAACTTTGGGAGGCCAAGGCAGGAAGGTTGCTTGAGCCCAGGAGCTTGAAACCAGACTGGGCAAGATAGGGAGACCCCATCTCTACAAAAAATGCAATGTAAATTATTAGACAGGCATGGTGACCCATGCCCATAGTCCCAGCTACTTGGGGACTGCAAGAAGAATTATTGATCTAAACAGGCTTCAGTCATAGCTCACTGAAGCCTCTAACTCCTGGGCTCAAGCAATCCCCCTGCCTCAGCCTCCCAAGTGGCTGAGACTACAGATGCGCTCCACCATGCTAGCTGAGGCAGGAGGATCACTTGAACCTGGGAGGTTGAGACTGCAGTAAACCATGTTCATGCCACTGAACTCCAGCCTGGGTGACATCCTGGGCAATTGTGAGGCATACAATAAGCTAAGAACTTGTTTTGAAAAATATCTGGATGTGGTGGCTCAAACCTGTAATCTCAACACTTTGGGAGGTGGAGGCGGTTGGATCACTTGAGCTCATGAGTTCAAGACCAGCCTGGCCAACATGGTGAAATCCCATCTCTATTGAAAATACGAAAATTAGCTAGGCATGGTGGCACATGCCTATAATCCCAGCTATTCAGGAGGCTGAGGCAGGAGAATGGCTTGAACCCCGAAGACGGAGGTTGCAGTGAACTGAGATCTCGCCACTGTGCTCCAGCCTAGACAAGTAAGACCCCATCTCTGAAAATATTTTTAAGAATTACGTTACATTCTTTAGACCACTATAATAAAATATATTCCCCTAAAAGAGACACAAATCAAATCATATTAATAAATGTTATCTACTATACGCAAAGCAATCAGAAAGTTAAAACTCTTAAACACAGAATTAATTAATTCTCATCAATAGGATTTAGCTGATCTATTGTTTATCTTTAGGTATTCTCCTACTTCTAATATTATTAATTTAATATTCATTTACTCATGTCATTCAATAACATCTTAGCCAAATAGACTTCAGTTGAAGCAAATAATAAAATGAATCTATTCTAATTATGATACTCCTAATGGCCCCATTAACCTAAAGATGTCTCCCTACTGTCAGTAGTTCATACTCTAGATTTAACATTTTCTTTTTGGAACTGAAGGACTTTATTATATTCACAGTATGAATAGCACATTATTATAACATTGTGGCATTGCGTTTTATGTTTTCAAAGCACTTTGATATATATTATAAATATTGTGGTTGCTAAATTAGTAGAGGAGCAAAGAGCATGACTAGCTGCAAAGCTCTTTGGTGCCTCTACTGCCCAAATCTTAGAAATACTTCAGCCAGGTGCAGTGGCTCATGCCTGTAATCCCAGCACATTGAGAAATGGAGGCAGGTAGATTGTTTGAGCCTAGGAGTTCAAACCCAGTCTGGGCAATATAGTGAGACTCTGCTTCTATATTTTTTTAAAAAATAGAAATTAAATTTTAAAATATAAAAATAAACAATGTATTAGGGAATCATTTTCTTCTTCTTTTTTCTTTCTACTTTCTTATTGTTTTTTTTTTTTTTTTTTTTTTTTGGTTTGTGTGTGTGTGTGTGTGAGACAGTCTCACTCTTTTGCCCAACCTGGAATGCAGTGGTGTGATCTCGGCTCACTGCAATCTCCACCTCCCAGGTTCAAGAGATTCTCCTGCCTCAGCCTCCTGAGTAGCTGGGATTACAGGTGCCCACCACCACGCCTGGCTGATTTTTGTATTTTTAATAGAAATGAGGTTTCACTATATTGGCCAGGCTGGAGACCTCACGTGATCCACCTGCCTTGCCATCCCAAAGTGCTGGGATTACAGGTGTGAGCCACCGTGCCCAGCCGAGGAATTATTTTCAATACTCAGTATCAGTTCTCTTTTTTAAAAGTTAGTTTTTAATTTAAGGTGTTCTGTCAAATTGATACTGTTAACAATTCTTAGGACTTCAGATGCCATTTTATAATACGTAGTCAGAATTTAGTTGATAACCAAATTATTTTTAATGAAGTCTATAATTGCCTAGCAAGATTATGCAAATTGATAACTACCATTTATCATTTTCAAAGTACTACTATGTATAAGCTTGCTTGCTTGACTTGACATCAACCACATTTGGTAGTGTAATTAGCACTACTTTACAAATGAGGAATCTTGGCATGACTTGCTAAATAGCACATTACTAGTGGGTAATGGCACCTAAACTACAATAAAAGTTTTCTTATTCAAAATATTGAACTTCCTGGCTAGCTCAGTTGGTAGAGTATGAGACTCTTAATCTCTGGCTCAGAATATTGTATATTTTCCCCACCGTCCCGCAGCAATTTCATTCTTTAATTTCAGCAAAGTGGAGGAACAGCTTACCTAAGTATTCTAAGTATAAGACTACAAATGTTCTTCTTTAAAGATAAAAGTCTTGGCTGGGTGCAGTGGCTCACACCTATAATCCCAGCACTTTGGGAGGCCAAGGCAGGCTGATCACCTGAGGTCAGGAGTTCGAGACCACCCTGGCCAACATGGTGAAACCCTATCTCTACTAAAATTACAAAAATTAGCTGAGCATGGCGGTGGGTGCTTGTAGTCCCAGCTACTCAGGAGACTGAGGCAGGAGAATCTCTTGAACTCAAGACGCGGAGGTTGCAGTGAGCCAAGATTGTGCCACTGCACTCCAGCCTGGGCAATAGAGTGACTTCATCTCAAATAATAATTAATTAATTAATTAATTAAAGATAAAGGTCTTAAGCTTCAGTTAGAAAGGAATAGGAACACCATAGCTACCCTTTAACAGTTTAAATTTGAAGTCTGTTTCCTAAGGAGAAAAATCACTTCAGGGACAAAAATACCAGTTAAAATTAAGTATCCCTGAAAACTTGGATTTATTGAAGTTTAATATGTTAGCTAAGAGAAACCACAGACTGTTCTCTTAGTACAAATTCCCTTCTAAGACACATTAAATGAGAAGCAGTAAAAGTGTGTTAGGGAAAGTGTTAATATTAAATCTCTTTGAAAATGTATATTTTGTGTGTATGTAAAAGCAATGTAAGTTATTGTAGTATGAACCTAAAAATACCCACTATTTGCACTTATTTACTTTAATACTAGTTTTTTCCTATGCATTTTTTTTTAATGATTGGGGCTGTAGCGTATATACTATTTTATATCCTGATTTTCTTACTTAATCTACCTTGTTGAAGTTTTAAAAACCTATTTCATGGCTGCACACCATTCTTGTTTATGTGTGTACTGTAATTTATTTAGGCCTTTTCCTACCTAAATAACGTCTAAGTGATTTCCATTTTATCCATTATCAATAAACTTCTTTGCATAGCTTTGTATATAAATGCCCTTTATTTCTTTAGTTCTAAAGAAGTATTATTACATCAAGAGCGAAGCACATTTTAGGATGCTAATGTATGCTGCCGAACTGCTTTTTAGCAAATCTTTAGTACTGATGGCTTTTTTAAAAGGTATCTATGAAAAGACAGTCATTCACAAAATGCTCATTTAGCCTCTACCATGTGGCAGGCATTTTTAGATGCCTGCAGAACCTCAATGAACAAAGGAGACAAAAGTCTCTGCCTTGGAGAAATTTAATTCTAGAGAAGACACAGTAAAAATCAAGCATAATTCTATAAACTACATTGCATCATACATAAAGATGTAAATAAAAGCAGTAAGAATCAGATTTCACAGCCAAACTGTGAATTGCCTCACAATAAAATGACATAGTTTCTGTAATTCTTTATTTAAACAACTTGTTTGATAATGAGGTTTTCTTGGCCAGCCAAACTTTCCCAGCACTCAAAGGTTTATTTATGAAGAAACAGAGCCCAGGCAATAATGCTTCCTCCAAGCAGGAGTTTCCTGAGCGATTCTTTAAAATTCTGACATGTTTATTACTGAATGGATTCATCTCAATATAATGTGTTTGCAAAATTCTGCCCAGCTAAGACCAGAGGCAGATCCTAAAATGGGTATGGCTTGTCCTGCAGCCTCAGCATTCCTATTCTTTTCTATCGCTTTCCCTCTGAATAGGGCCTTGCTTGGCCATTAAAAACCTGGTCTTAAAAACGAATCAAACCAATTCACTTACAATAAAGTTTAAGTGACCTATTCTCTTTTTCTTACTTAGAATATTTAGACTTTAATAGAACAAAGAAAGCCTTATATTGAGAAAGAAAATCAGTCCTCCAGAATACCCACTTATTTAATCTATCTGGTATAATAGCAAGAGGCCAATTAACAGACTGAATCCCAGGGTGACTTCAGGATAATAAATAATAGCAGCCAAGATTTATTGGATGCCGACTAGGTGTTGGGCATTTTGATAAGCATTTTACATATGGATTATTCTTTATTTATCTCTGCAGCTCTATAAAAGGAGTATAATTGTTATCCCAATTGCACAGATGAAGGCCATATAGCCCAAGCAGTTTTGCCCAACATTACAAGGCTGGTAAATGGTAGATCCAGGGTCTAACTCAGGCTGTGGGATTCCAGCACCCATGTTATTTATAGCTCTGCTAGTCTCCTGCCTAAGAGACCTAGATGGGTCCTGCATCAGCTCTCCAAACAAAGTCATTCTCTACACATTAGCTAGTAATGAAACTATGCCAACAGAGCTAATTTCTAATGCAGTGTTTGTTATGGAAATGCAAACACGTGAGAATAGAACCAGAAGATGCTATTGACTATTTCTACTTTGGCATGAATACAAGATGTGGAAGCAAATTTGGGGTAGGTGATGAGAATGAAACTGTAGTACTACAGGAGGTTTCAGGTAAGATAGGCAGTCTGAGATGAGGATAAAGAGTAGGTTAAAAAAAAAAAGATGACCTTGGCCAAGACAGGACCATCATGGGCAATTCATCATGTGTTTTACCAGCTAGTTCTGGACTGTCTAGAAAGCACTGTTTCTCTTAGTATGGCCTGTGGACAATCTACGTTAAGAATGCTTGGCTACTTTTATTTTTTTGAGACAGTCTTGCTCTGTCCCAGGCTGGAGTGCAGTGTACCATCTCAGCTCACTGCAACCTCTGCCTCCTGGTTTCAAGTGATTCTACTACCTTAACCTCTTGAGTAGCCGGGACTACAGACATGAGCCACCACACCTGGCTTTTTTTTTTTTTTTTTTTTTTTGTATTTTTAGTAGAGACAGGATTTCATCATGTTGGCCAGGCTGGTCTTGAACTCCTGACCTCAAGTGATTCCTTCTCATTGGCCTCCCAAAGTGCTGGGATTATAAGCATGAGCCACTGCGCCTGGCCTGAATGCTTAGGCACTTCTTAAAGTATAGATTCCTGAGCCCTTTGCCAAGTGATACTTCTGCAGTGAAGTGTAACCATTGCTGGAGAGGTCAGACACATTCTTTAAGAGGGTGAAGTGTCATCACAAAAGACAACATAGGGAATGGGCAGAAAATGTGGACAGAAAGGCAGTGTGGATCTGATTGCCCAAGCCATTGAAATGATAGAGTTCCCTGATTTGTATGACATGTGACAGGGGTGAGGCTCATCTATTCCGCGAAGGCACCATCTCAAAACCCCTTATGGGAGGGGACGCATATAGACGTGCAGGTGCAGGAGCTGGGGTAAGCACCTTGGGACTCTGGCCCCATGGTAGCATCTAGGGTGAATGCCTGCAGCTCCCAGAGCCCAAATGGGAGTGTGTTACAGTGAACTATTTTAGCTTTGCTGTCCACAGACAGCTTAAGTGTTAACGGGCTCAGTGCCTTCTTGGTACCCAGGTCCTTGTCTGGTGTCCAGGAAGCATCAGATTGCACATGGATTTGAAAGATGAATGCAGGGGTTTTGTTGAGTGGTGGAGGTGGCTTTCAGTGGAATGGATAGGGAGCTGGAAGGGGGATAGAGTGGGAAAATGATCTTCCCCTGGAGTTTGGCCATCCAGTAGCTGATTTCCTCTCCGACTGTCCCTAGCCAAACTTCTCTCAGCATACAGATGCTCCTTTTCTTCTCTCCTTCTCTACCAAGCTGTCCTGCCATTCTTCTGCTCTTCTATTTATCTCCTTGTCTGCTTGTAGAACCTGGGGTCTAGGGCTTATGTGGGTGCAGGATAGCAGGGCATAGCAGCGAAAAGACAACTTTTGGGTATGAAAACAAGAATGCCTGCTTCTATTTAAGGCTGTGGGTTTCCAGGCTTGAGGGTGGGACCTTTGCTGGGGAGCCAGCCTTGTCTACTCAGTATTTCCCTGTCTCCTGTCTGTATCACCATCTCCTTAGTTGTAGCGGTTTGAGGGACAGAAAAGGGTAGGCATGTGAGAATCTTAGGCCATTATCTCTAGTACTATCTGGTCATCTCTCTGCTTCCTATTTCTCCGGAGTCATTGATCACCCCAGCCCACCTGAGAACCACAGGAACCCCCAGAAGCCCAGCATACAGACTGTTGTCCTAATTAACCATCACATCACACATGACCCTCTTCTGCCTAGAACCCACCTCCTCTCTGGATGTGAGGTTTCAGCTGAGATTATGAGAACCCTAGAGAGCTGCTGAAGTTAGAGCTTTTGACTCACCAACCTTGATAGCCATTGTCATTCTGGGGTTTTCAGCTATGTGGAAAGAGTCTCAAAGGGAAAAAGACGATTTGTCAGTGTAGAAAACCAGCCATGAAAACGTATAAGTCAGTTCTCGAAATTTGCTACTGCTGACTTAAAAACAGTGAAACAACAATGGCTAGCCAGGAGTCTTTTTCAATTCCGCACTGTAATACAGATCCCTTTTTAATGAAGAAAAGATGCAGTTATATAATCCCTTTAATAACAAGTTAAGAGGCCCGAGGGAAGGGGAGTCACATTTCATGATGACTAATTTGCTTGAATTGCTGCTTGCCATGGAAAACTTTCCCAGAGAAATCATATTATTATTTTTTTGACAATTTCCAGAGGAAGGCAAGTATGAGCAAGACATTAAACAACATTTTGCTTTCTCACAAAACAGTATTTGTTGTTGCACTACCAATGACTCCTTTACAATGCTCATTAATTTTTCAGGTTTTAAGTGACTAAAGGAGAAAAAGCAAATATTATGTCAATGGAACTAAATATAGGTGCTATTAAATATAATGCAAATTAGATTATGCCACACAGAATGTATTGTTCAAAAATTTTATTATTTGTAATTAGAGATTTTGTGCATCGTCCACATAGAGATGGGTTCTGAACTTGTAGACTCTTGGCTACTAACCCATGTTAACAGACACAGTATTTCTTGAAATAATAACCACTTTAGACTTTTCATTTGGGTTCATTTAATCTTCTTCAGGTCGTTCCTCTATTAAACCACCAAGTTTCTGCAGAATAGGAAATAATTCAGAAGAGTTTCATAATCTCCCTGAGGTTTGCAATCTATTAGTACAGAACAAAGATTATGCTCTCCTTCCTTCCTGCTTTCCTTCCTTCCTTCCTTCCTTCCTCCTTCCTCTTTTTTCCTTTTCCTTCCCTTCCCTCCCTCCCTCCCTCTTTTTCTTTCTCTCTCTCTCCTCTCTCCTCTCTCTCTCACCCAGGCTGGAGTGCAGTGGTGTGATCTCAGCTCATGGCAGCCTCAACCTTCTGGGGTCAAACAATTCTCTCACCTTGGCATCCCAAGTAGCTGGAACTACAGGCATACACCACCATGCCTGGATAATTTTTGTATTATTATTATTATTTTTGTAGAGATGGGGTTTCACCATGTTTGTCAAGTTGGTCTTGAACTCTTGGACTCAAGCAATCTGCCCACCTTGGCCTCCCAAAGTATTGGGCTTACAGGCATTAGCCACTGCACCCAGCCTAAGATAATGTTTTTTCATGAAGTCATCATCTTCTATATTAGTTTCCTATTATTATTGTCACAAATCATCACAAACTTGATAGCTTAAAACAATACAAATTTATTATCTTACAGTTCTGGAGGTAAGAAATCCAAAATCACAATCACTGGGTTGAAACCAAGGTGTCAACAGGGTTATGTTCCTTCTGGAGGCTCCAGGACAGAATCCGTTTCATTGCCTTTTCTGGATTCTAGAGGCTGCCTGCCTTCCACAGCTCGCGGCTCCATCCTCCATTTTCAAAGCCAGAAGCACAGTGTCTTCCGATCTCTTTCTCTGACTCTCACCCTCCCTTCTGCTTATAAGAACTTCTGTGATTTTACTGGGTCCACTCGTATAAACTAGGATAGCCGCTACCTCTCAATTCCCTGAGTAGAAAGAAGGAACTCAATTCCTCCTGCTATATAGTATTTTCACAACACAGGTCAATTCTGTGAGCTCTGGTTACCAACATGTGTGTGGGGATTTCTCCCCCTTAGCAACGAATTCTCTGGAAGATTCTTTGGGGGACACCAACTGGGTGTCCTCTAATTCAATACACTCTGGCGCTATCTGCCTACACACAGTGCCAGATCTTGCAACTCCCGCCTCAGGTGCCAGTCTCAAGTATAGATGGTTACCTATACATCCATCTGATATAAACTGAGATTTCCATGACCTTTTGTTAGGTTTGATCAGTTTGCTAGGATGCCCCACAGAACTTGGGGAAATGCTTATGATTCCTGGTTTATGATAAACAGCATTACAAAGAATACAGACAAACAGCCGGATAGAAGAGATGCAGAGGGCAAGGCATGGGAAGGGACATGGAGATTCCATGTGTTTTCCAGGTGTGTAATACCTCCATGTGTTCAGCCATCCAGGAGCTCCTAGAATTTAGGCCGATACTGTGATCACTGCCACTGCCTGCTCTGGTGCCGCTGTCACTGGACCCTTGATACAGCTACTGTGACCACATTGGATTCGAAGTGGTTTCCTGAAGACCTGTGTCACCCCATCTACATTCACAGCCTGAATTTTAGGGGAGGGGGCATCTGGTTGCTGAGGCTGAGGCCATTCGCTTGTAGCCCTACTTGCCTCTTGGCTTTTTGAGGATGCCCACAAAGAAGTATATCCTAGTGCTGGGCAACTAAAACATGACAAATGTCCGCTCACCTATTCAGACTGGGACATGCTATGCTTGGAGAGCAAGGTCATACTTCTTTTTTTGTGTGTGTGTGAGACAAAGTCTCATTCTGTCACTCAGGCGGGTGTACAATGGTATGATCTCAGCTCACTGCGACCTCTGCCTTCTGGGTTCAAGCAATTCTCTGCCACAGCCTCCTGAGTAGCTGGGATCACAGGCATGTACCACCATACCCAGCTAATTTTTTTTTTTTTTTTGTATTTTTATATAAAGACGGGTTTTCACTATTTTGGCCAGGCTTGTCTTGAACTCCTGACCTCGTGATCCACCCACCTTGGCCTCCCAAAATGCTGGGATTACAGGCATGAGACACCACTCCTGGCCACAAGGTTGTACTTCTGAGAAATCTTTTGACCACTGTGTAGACTTGGAAGCTGCCCATTCTTGCATATAGAGTTTTGCTACACTTTAACATCAGGCCATCTCTGTATGGTCCTTGTCACTTAGGAAAATTTCCTGGGTGGCTACTGCTTTTTGACTTTTCCTCCTCTTAGTCTTTCTTGTTAATAATTTAATTGCCATAGGTAGATTTCTTACCTTCTTCTCCCTATGTACCAAGTACCTATAGCCTAGGAATATAAGAAGGAAGATAATCCCTTGAATATGTCTATATGCACCCTGCTACCCTTATATACACCGCTGACACTGTAATCCACTGAACGATTCATCGCTTAACTTGTTTTTCGAGGTGTGGTAATGAGTTTGTTCTGACACATGGTTTGCTCCGCCCTGGGCTTCTGGTGCCTATTTGATATGTGCGGCCTTGTTTTTGCCTTGCTAATTGACATAGTCAGCTCTTTACCCTTGGCTTGATAATGTTGAATTCTGACCACAGAGCTTAACTGGCCTGGTTTGGGGAAATGGCACTTAAATGCTGCGAAACAGCTGAATTATTAAAAGGAGATTAGACAGACAGAAACGAAAAGGAGGTATTTGTGATTTAAGAAAAATAGGAGGGAGGGCGGGGGCAGGCATCCAATGATTAAAAAAAACCACATTCTTTGTTTCCTTTAATAAGACTTCTCTTTCTTGAATATCTAGAACCTTCTGAAATAGAGGTCCAGAAAAGTCCATGTGTCTGTTCTGATCAAAGCCTTTATGCGTCAGGCCTTGGTTAGTGTGGCTTTGACACCAACATTGGCCAGTGCAAAGTAAATAAAGAAACCTTAGCGATATCTGTACTCTTTAGTTCAGTAATTCCTCTTGTAGAGATCTGGCCTTAAGAAATAATCAGAGATATGGAAAGGAAATTTATGTACAATGATATACATCCAAAACCTAATTATAAAGTAAGAATTTGGAACCAGTCTATAAGTTCAACAATAGCAATAACTAATGCTTATTAAGGTTTTATTTGTGTAAAACATGGCACTAAGTGCTTGATATGAACTATCTCATCAAACTTCATGACCTCACTGCTTTTATCTGATTTTACAAATGAAGAAACAGTCACTGAGAGGTTAAGCAACTTGCCCAGGGCCATGGAACTCCATCTAGAAGAGCCAGGACTTGGACTGAGTTTTGTTTGAATCTACGGTTGGTGTTTGAAACCATCAAGCTATACAGTTTCTCAATAGGGGTATGATTAAATAAATACAGTAAAACATGATGAAATATTAAGTAACCGTAGCATGATGTTTTGAACAATTATTAATTAAATGAGGAAATTTTTATTGAATAATATTGAATACGGCCGGGTGTGGTGGCTCACACCTGTCATTCCAGCACTTTGGGAGGCTGAGGCAAGCAGATCACTTGAGGTCAGGAGTTCCAGACCAGCCTGGCCAACATGGCAGGACTTCATCTCTACTAAAAATACAAAAATTAGCTGGGTGTGGTTGCATGCACCTGTAATTCTCGCTACCCAGGAGGCTGAGGCTGGAGGATAGCTTGAGCCCAGGAGGCAGAGGTTACCGTGAGCCAAGATCATACCACTGCACTCTAGCCTGGGTGATGAAGTGAGACTCTGTCTCAAAAAATATATTTTTTTAATAAGAAAGATAAGACAAAATATTTACTAAAGAATATAATCTCCACTAGGCTACTGACATACAAAAAAGACTGCTAACATATTTTTTTAAATAATCATTTCTAGTTTATAAGCAAATATGAAATTGTATTCTCTTCTCCATACCCTTCTATACTTTTCAAGCATCCTGTAACTAGCATATACTGCTTGTGTAGTAAAGGAAAGTAGTTGGTTTTAAGAAGAAAATAACTATGCTAGAAGATTCAAAGCATCAGTGCTAAATGGGTCAGCACTGTAGGGCTTGTGGGGTCCAGAGTCCCACACGGCCTGGCAGCCCCAACACACCATGGCGAGCCCTCAGTAGAGCAATGCTAAGTCTCATCCTGGGAGAGGCTGTTTGCAGGGCTGACTCTGCTGCCCACCCCAAGCCATCCTGCTGTGGATGTGAGGTTATTAATGAGATCAGTGACCAGCACAAACTACATGTCAGAACTGGATGGGAATTTCTACTCTTCACCCTCTACCTAGGACTTTGAGCAAGTTATTTATCCTTTCTACTCTTTTGTTTTTTCCTTATCCGTATAATGAGGACAGTAATATTGTCTGAATGATTGGGTTGTTGTGAGGATTAAATGAGAGAAACCATGTAAAGTTTAGCATGTTACCTGCGACATAATACTCATTACATGGTCACTTTAAAAGGATGACAAAACATACTTTGCCCCATGGTCGATGATATGGTTTGGCTGTGTCTCCACCCAAATCTCATCTTGAATTGTAGTTCCCATAATCCCCTGAGTCATGGGAGGTGATTGAATCATGGGGGCAGTTACACCCATGCTGTTCTTGTGGTAGTTCTCGTGAGATACAATGGCTTTATAAGGGGCTTTTACCCCTTTGCTCAGCACTTCTCTGGCCTGTCGTCATGTAAACGTGCCTGTTTCTCCATCTGTCGTGATGGTAAATTTCTTGAGGCCTCTCCAGACATGTGGAACTGTGAGTCAATTAAACCTCTTTTCTTTACCAATTTCCCAGTTTTGGCCAGGTGTGGTGGCTCACACCTGTAATCCCAGCACTTTGGGAGGCCAAGACAGGTGGATCACCTGAGGTCAGGAGTTTGAGACCAGCTTGACCAATATAGTGAAACCCCGTCTCTACTAAAAATACAAAAAAAATTAGCCAGGTGTGATGGCATGTGCCTGTAGTCCCAGCTACTTGGGAGGTTGAGACAGGAGAATTGCTAGAACCCAGGAGGCAGAGGTTGCAGTGAGCCAAGATCATGCCACCGCACTCTACCCTGGGCAACAGAGGGAGACTCTGTCTCAAAAAGAAAAAAACTTCCCAGTTTTGATTATGCCTTCCTAGCAGCGTGAAAATAGACCAATACAGTTGATACAGCGAGAAGAGCTGAGGTGATGATTTGGCATCATCCCTAAAATACAGATGGAATACGTTATTACTTAAACCAGGTCATTTGAGTGGATTTGATTACACTAGCCTGGTGTTTTGGTAGGCCATAAAATATGGTTGTTATGCTTTAAATTTGGTCCAAAAATAAGAAACTCTATTTCTTGTTTGAAACCACTCTAAATTTCCACAGGCACATTGTCTTCTTGTAAGACTACAGTTTGATGTCAGTGTGTATAAGTTATGTAAAAATGCTTCGCAAATTAAAGATAATTTGAATTTTTTAAGTATATTCAAGTATATCCTGTGAGATTAATAGGCATACGTTAACATTCTGTTGCAAGGACAGAACTGTCTTATTATGGACGTTAACACCACAAACACTAAATAAAATATGAGTTTTTCCCTAGCAATTTAGGCAATATGCTGATGACAGAACTGGTATAAAAAACAGTTTCCAGTCATAAAGGCTGCATCTTTGCGTGTATGCGTGCATGTGTGTGTGAGATTCTGGGCTTGCGAATGCTTTTGTATGGTAAAATACTTGCAAATACCATAAAACACTAATAGCAGGTGGATTTAAAAGATGGGATTAGGGATGGTTCTTTTTTCTCCTCTTTATTTCTCCTGCTGAAAATTTTTCCGTACTCTAATTATTGCTTTCCAATGAAAGATGTTAAGTATAATTTTAAAAGAAATGACCTAGCCACGTGGTGGCAGTATTCCATGAAGAATATAATCTACATAGCTTCGTTTCAGTCCCGTGCCTAACATTGGCTTGATTTCTTCTCTGACAATTTTGTTTATAAATTGTATTATTTTAGATATCTGATTCTTTGTGAAATTTCCCTCTGAGAATTAGGCACCGCTTATAAATGACTTTAATTCAATGCACCTGGTTGATTTGAAACTATGATAATAAATAGACTCTAAAGGAAGATTGTATTTGTTCCCTGTTAGAGCTACCAAAGCCCTAGTGGGATATGAATATTGTTTTTATATAATACAAATTAATAACTGAAGTTTCATTGCCAAATAACCACCTGTAGTTTATACAACAGAATTACATTAACCTGTATTAAAAGCCAACAGCACCATACATTACTTTTAAATTAAAAATGCTAATTTTAATATAATAAAAGTGAAAACAAAAATACTATAGCAACATATGCTATAAGCCCATGATTTTGCCAAATTGAAAATTGTGTTACCTTTTAATGTAATATTTTTATTCTTAAAATTTCTTTTTTTTTTTTTGAGATGGAATCTTACTCTGTCACCCAGGCTGGAGTGCAATGGCGCAGTCTCTGCTCACTGCAACTTTTGTCTCCCGGGTTCAAGTGATTCTCCTGCCTCAGCCTCCTGCGTAGCTGGGATTGCAGGCTAATATAGATGCAGAGTCCCGTGTGAGCTCCCTGCAAATGAAGGTGGCCTATAGAGATACCGCTTTAGATGAATAAACCTGACTATGGGCCGTCAGGGCATAACCTTGTTCCCTCAGAGTTTGATGTAACCATATACCCAGAAAAAGACTTTGCTGGTCTCAGCTCCTGGCCTCAAGTGATCCCCTTGCCTCAGCCTCCCAAGTGCTGGGATTACAGGTGTGAGCCACTGTGCCTGGCCAGACTAGAGTTTTTCAAAACTTTCTGAAGCCCCATAGGAACGTTTTAATTGAGAATATGGGATTCTTTTCTCAAAGACCGTCACATGGCCACATGGCTCATTATACAAGTCTGTGATATCTCAGTGACCGTTAAGGATGCCTTAAGTTGTGATTTCTCCCTGCCCCCAAAGTAATTTTTTTAAAAGAAGAATTTGAGCACTGAAATAAGAATGACGGAATACACAGGGCTTGAAGCACTCTCAGGGATCCAAGGCTTAGAACCATCTTCAGAAATGTCTTCTGCCATTTGGGAGAATTGTGTCCTTGAAGTCGCTTCTGTCAGCTTTTAATTGTCAGGAAGGAGGAGACCAGCAAGGCTGCACCAGGACACCTTTGAGTTCAGACTGAAAGTTAGGTGCCAAGGTTGCTCACCCCTCCCTGGTGAGAAGCATTCATTAGCAGTGTCCTGACAGCCTTTATACCTAGACCAGGCTGCCAGGATCTTTGCCAGCAGGAAAAGAGCAGAGAGAAGTCATTGGTGACATCCCACCCCTGTGTTACAACACCAAAGTGTCTGCTAACCAAAATTAAGTTTCTTATGAGGAGATGAGCAGCATCCCAAAGATTGTGCAAAGGCAAAAGTAACACATCTTGGAGACCTTCAAGGAAATCTGAACCTTATTGCACCATCAATTGCAAGGAATCAAATAGAGATCAGTTATCATGCATTTTTCTCACTCAGTGAAATAAAGCTCCTTGGTATTTGCCACCTTGAAGCTTCATAAAATTAGTGGACACATCTTGAAGTTTTATAATCTGGGTAGTTTTTAATTGCCTTTGCAGTGTTTCTTCCTTTGAGATTTATCCAATTAAATAAAAAGAAGAAAAGACACACACTCGAAGGCCATTGCTTCTATTCCTCCCTTCAAGCCCATTAAAGTTATTGGTTTGCTTTAGTTATCTCTGAACAAGGGAAGAAACTCTGTTGGGAAATTTGGCAAGCTGAGTGCAAAATATAAGAAATTGACAATCTTTCCTTTTGGTTTAAGTTCCTCAGGTCACACCAAAATCACTCCAACATGACACATGGAATTCTGGACTTCTAGTTTCTTCCATCTCTACAAGACACCTTACTTCTGGTAAGAAAATACCACTTAGGTTTTTGAGTAGTCTTTTAGTAATTGCCCATTTTAACCTATCATACTGAAAAAACACATGTGTTAAATTTCTGGATAATAAGATACGCCTTATGCCTTCCATAGGAAAATAATAGACAAACTACAAAGATCTGCTTAAAACGGAATTTGAGAGGTAACTTAGATGGATTTTTCCAGCTTTTGCAATAGGTTGAATACATTTTTAAAATATTTATTTATCTATTTATTTATTGATTGATGGAGACTCGCTCTGTCGCCCAGGCTGGATGGAGTGCAATGGCGTGTTCTCAGCTGACTGGTTCTGAGGTTCAAGTGATTCTCCTGCCTCAGCTTCCTGAGTAGCTAGGATTACAGGCAACTGCTATCATGCCTGGTTACTTTTTGTATTTTTGTAGGGATGAGTTTGTACCTGTTAGCCAGGCTGGTCTTGAACTTCTGACCTCAGGTGATCCCTTGCCTAGGCCTCCCAAACTGCTGGGATTACAGGCATGAGCCACTGCACCCAGTCACATTTTTATTTTAATAGCTGCTAGGGCTCAAGACTCAAAAAGTTCTTTCAAAACAAAATATTTACCTATCATGTGCTAGCAGTTTTGTAGACATCTTCAATTTTCAAAGCAGCCCATGAGATAAGTGTTATGCATCTATTTTGTAATGAGGAAACTGAAACTTAGAGTGGTTGAGAAATCTTTTCAAGGTCACAGAGCTGCTAAGTGACAGACTAAACTTCAAATCCTTTTCTTTCAATATCCTGGAGTCTCTGCTCTTTTATACAAACCAGCTCCCATTGGTTGTTAGCATGACTGTTATTGTATTGATGAGCTTGCCTAGATGTTTTAGTTATAAAAAATTGAGATCTGATTGTACAATGGGTGAGCATAACTCTAAATAGAAATTTCGAGTTAAAAATTTTAGGAATGACTATTTCACCATTGGCCACTGACAGACCATTTCTCTCCTTGCACAGAAATAGGCAGGAATAGTATAAGAACTTTTGTAGGTTGTATTGATATTCTTTGCACCTTCATTTATTTAATATTCATTAAGCAACTCCTGTATGCGAGGCACTGTTCTGAGTGCTGGGGAATCAGCAGTAAAAACAATGAGCAAAGCCCCTATCTTCATGGAGCTTCCATTCTAGATAGACGGGGCAGAAAAACAGCAAACAAAATAACAAGAAAAGTCAGGTGGTGGTGAAGTGTCGTAAAGAAACACGAAGTGGCTAGGCACAGTGGCTCACACCTTGTAATCCCAGCATTTTAGGACGGCAAGGCAAGCAGATTGCTTGAGTCCAGGAGTTTGACACCAGCCTGCACAACAAGCCAAAACCCCGTTTCAACAAAAAATACAAAAATTAGATGGGCGTGCTGGTGTGCACCTGTAGTCCCAGCTACTCGGGGGGCTGAGGTGGGAGGATCCACTGAGCACAGGAGATAGAGGCTGCAGTGAGCTCCACTGCACTGCGGCCTGTGCAATAGAGCAAGACCCAGTCTCAAAAAAACAACCAAAAACAACAACAAAATAATAACAGAAGAATATGAAAAAGAAACATGAAGCAAGGTAAGGGCATTCTGAATTTGAATTTGTAGATATGAATCAATTATGAGTCAAGTGCTTAGGTTCAGTATGGTTCCCAAATTACAGATGCCTACACAGACCTACCCTACACCTTGATATTTCTGTGGGAACAGTGGAGGCTAGGAACTCGTGGCAGCTCTGTTAGATAAGTATCATTATCTCTATTTTGCAAAAGAGAAAATCTGAGATCCAGCAAGTTCATAATTATGCCCCAAGGTCATAGAGCTGATAAGAGGCAGAATTTAATTCAAACCCAGGTATCTCAGGCCATACTCTTGGTCATTCTGCTCTACTGCTTAGACCCCTTTGCCAAGCACTGTGTTAACTTGAGGGCTGTCTATCCTTTTCCTGGCACTAATTAATGCCCAGGGGTGTGTGGCAGCCAGTACCCCTCATTAGTTGCTTGAAATAGTCAGCAATAGCTCTTCAGCCCTAGGAAAACATTAATTCCTTATCCTATCAAGATTTTGCAGTGAGCTACAGTTACTCAGACCCTTGCCTGCTGATTGGCTTTAAAAGAGGGCCAGGCAGCTGGGAGACCCCCGTATGTGAAATAACTAGGATGGGGCAAATACAATGTCTGCCACATGGTAAGTACCCAATAAACATTTACTGAAAGGAGGGTGGGAGTGAGGAAGGAGGATGGAAGGAAAGCCAATACCCAGCATGGCTCTAGAACAGATTGCAGTGTGATAAGTAATGTCTCAACTATCTTCTATATTTGAAAATAGGGCTTTTTCATGTACCAGGGAGAGAACATGATGAGCCTGGTGGGTAATATAGGTTGAATAAATTATATTAATTATTTAAACATTTCAGGAGATTAATTCAGTTTCAAAATGCAAGAAAAGCATTGTTTTTGTTTTGTTTTGTTTTGTTTTGTTTTTGAGACAAAAGTCTGGCTCTGTCACCCAGGCTGGAGTGCAGCGGCACAATCTTGGCCCACTGCAACCTCTGCCTCCCAGGCTCAAGCCGTCCTCCTACCTCACCCTCCCTAGTAGTGGGGACTACAGGCACATGCTACCACACCTGGCTAATTTTTGTAATTTTTGTAAAGACAGGATTCTCGCTTTGTTGCTCAGGCTGGTTTCAAACTTCTGAGCTCAAGTGATCCTCCTAACTTGGCCTCTCAAAGTGCTAGGATTATAGGTGTGAGCCACCACACCCAGCCGGCATTTTTTAAAAAAAAAAAAACAAAAACAAAGTCTTGCTCTGTTATCCAGGCTGGAGTACAGTGGTGCTGTCTCAGCTCACTGCAACCTTCACCCGCCAGGTTCAAGCAATTCTCCTGCCTCAGCTTCCTGAGTAGTTGGGATTACAGGTGCACACCACCACACCCAGCTAATTTTTGTATTTTCAGTAGAGGCGGGGTTTCACCATGTTGATCAGGCTGGTCTCAAACTCCTGACCTCGTCATCTGCCTGCCTTGGACTCCCACAGTGCTGTGATTGCAGGCATGAGCCACTGCGCCTGGTTGCATTGTTTTTTAAATAAGTGTGAGTGCAATATATATGGCAATTTTGATTTCTTTCTTTTTCTATTTTTTATTTTTACCTTCCCAGTGTATGATTTCTTTCTTATCACATATATTGTTCTAAGTAAAGTGGATGTCCTGTCTCAGCAGGAAAAAATTCATGAACAATAGATTTTGAAGAATGATGACAAATTGCACACATTCTATCTCACACAAAACATTAAAAAAAATTTAATATGATTGTGACCAGCTTTAGACATTGTTACAGCAATTGAGAATTCTCACGTGTGTCAAACAACCCAAATTAGATTCACCACTAATAATTTATGTAAAATTTGCATGCACAAGCTGACCACATTTGCCAGAGATGCACTTCTAAAAACCCACTGACATCAGATACACGTAGCCCAACTTTCTCAAGCTAAACGTTGTTTCCTGGGGTAGTTGTGAACTCTGGTAAAGCAGCCACTTTATGGCCCAAGGTAAAGGTTAATTTTGCTTCCCTCTGCCCTTTCTACTTTGAGAACTTTGCTTTGAGCAGAGGAGAGAGAATGGTAATTCTGGTATCACATGAGCACCAATGCTTAGTTAAAATTATTTTTCTTTCCTTTCATTAGGCAACAGAGATGACATTGGACTTTTATTGGGAATGATCATCTTTGCTGTTGTGTTGTCAATTCTTTCTTTGATTGGGATACTTAACAGATCACTCAGAACTGGGTAGGTTTTTGCAGAATTTCTGTTTTCTTATTCAGACTACATGTACATGTATTGCCAAAATTTAGTCATTTCAGTTGTTTACTAGAAAAATCTGTTAACATTTTTATTCAGATAAAAGAAGATAAAAGGAATAATGTTTAATAAGTACTTACCCATGCCAAACCCTTTACAAATATCTTTCCTTTAATCCTCAAAATGACCCTGCCAGAAAAGCTTCCTGACCTATTTTACAGATGACTTAAATGAGGCTTAGAGAGACTAAGTGTTCAGCCCGGGATCACTGAGCACTAAGCCCTGAGTCCAAACACGCTGATATCAAAGCCCATTTCTCTCTTTACTACATGGCCTTTTCTTTTGCGCCTCAAATTTACTTACAGTGCCTGGATTCTTGAGAGTGGTGAAGCCACAAATTGCCTTGTGTTAAAAGAAAAACTTCAGCCAAATTAAATTTAAAGGAGTTTAATTAAGCAACAGACGTGTGAATTGGGCAGCCCCCAGAATCACAGCAGATTCAGAGAGACTCCAGGGATACATTGTGATCAGAGCAAATTTATAGACCAAAAAAAAAAAAAAAAGTGACATACAGAAATTGGCAGTGGGGTACAGAAACAGCTGGATAGTTTACAGGTTGGCATTTGCCTTACTTGAACACAGTTTGAACACTTGGCAGTCTATGAGTGGTTGAAGTGTGGCTGCTGGATTGGCCAAGACTCAGCTATTGCTACAGGCACATACTCCTAAGTTAGGTTTTCAATTTTGTCTGCCTACTACCTTAGGTTACAGTTTATCCACAAGGACTTGAATATAGAAGTATTGAGTCCTGCTCACACCATATTTAGTTTACTTTAATAGTTCCCCCCTTTTGGCTATTTTCTAAATTTTGAGAAATTGACCAAAACTTTAGTCATTGATGTCACTGTCACTATCGTAAATGTATTTACATGATCTTGAAACCTATCGGGAAATAGTAGAACAGTGTATTCTGTAAGGTGGGAACAAGGACTGAGTAGAGGATACCTCCTTATGCTGGAACATCCTGTTGATAGGAGAAAAACAAAACCTGGTCTGTTCTAGGATCTATGTGTTTCCTTAAAGTCTTAGTTTGATTATGTCACATTTAGCATGAGCAACTCCATTTTGGTTTGGTTTGGTCTGCTGGGGTCTAGTGCATGAGCTCAGTCCAAAACAATGTCCTCCCATAATTTCGTTTAAAAAAAAAAACAAACCCTTTTTGGTCAGGTTCTCACTTAGGTGAGAGTGTGACCAAAACTTAGGGCCTCAGTGCCACTCTTAGTTACCATCATTCTAGGTTTCTGGTCTCAGCATGTAATTCATAGGTTATGGTGTCCTGATGGTCACACATTTCTTTCAGCTCTTGTTATTCCAGTTGAAGAGTGATCATTTGACATTCTGGAGATGGCTGCTTGCAAACATTTAAAACCTTTGAGAGAATACAGCATACCAGGGAGATTACTATTAGGACTATCAGGAGAGTAATACCAAGAGTTTAGAGTATGTTCCTTACCCAGGGCTCTCATAAACCAAACCATCTAAAATCAAATAGATCAAATAATGAGCTAGATTAAGAGTCTACTCACTTAACTAAGTAGTTTTTTCATTAATACCCTGTAACTGAATCACTATAATACCTGATGTTTTCTCCATAGGCCATAAGTGCCACCAGCAGCACAGATAGATACTTTTCTGTTTAACCAATTCTATTATTTAGTACAACTTTCATGAGAGAATTTAAAGTCTATTGTGTAACCATAGCCTTTGCATTAGAATCGCTATGGAGCCTATCATAAGGGATACAGTTCTAATCATTGGCTCTTTTACTTCAAACCATGGAAAAAGGACCTAACAAATGATGCCCTTCTAGAAGAGTGAAGGCCTCCTAGCAATGTTCTCTTTAACCCATGATGTGGGTCAAGAGGAATGAATCAATGTTCTGTTTCTGACTGATTATGAGGCAACACATGAACCATTAAAATTTCTAACCTGCATTGGGCCTTCCTCTTTTATTGATCAGAGTATAACATTATCCATGTATAAGGCTGTCTGCAAAATCCTTCACAAATAAACATATACCCTATAATACACACATAACAGATCCTCTTGTCATTTTTATTGTTCATGGAGGCATAAGCAAGAAAAAAAATATTCAAAGTCTTGATAGTAGAGAAGTCTTAATCCATGATTTTGGGAAAAGCAGTTAACATTAAGGATGCCATCTTCTTCCGGGGAGAAACTGTTGTAGTTAGCTTTACCTTAAGGCTTCCAATGGGTGTGGAGGGACCCTTCTCAGTTGTGAGATTATGAAAGTTGTGGGACCTATGAAACCTAAAGTTCAAGGTCCCAAAGTTTGCTGCAGTGTGGATGACGAGGATAGTCTTTCTCTAATTTTCTCAAAAGATCCATTCTTTGAGTTCTAGATTGTGAAGGGGTTGATTGTCCTCAGTGAATCATAAAAAGCTTTTTTTACCATTTAAAAATATACTGTAGCATAATAACCTACTATTCTAACATCAGTCCTCTTGCATGGGAAAGCTTTCATGCAAGCAGAAAACATTGAAAATGCAAATTGAATGAAATCCCCTATAAATGTTTAATGGCTCAGCAGGTAGCCAACTGTACCTGAAGCTTTGATTGTTTTCCCAGGAATATGGGTTTCACAAACCAAACACTGGTTATAACTATTTTTATAGTTTATAAGTCACCACACAAACATATTTAATTTGGATAATTTTATCTTCCATTACGAGGCATGGAATGCAGAACTTTTAATAATAAAAGCTTTAAAGACTCTGAAAAAACAAGGTGGCTGTCCTGGTTCTCCATGAGACCATGCTTAACAGTGGACTTATGTCCTCTTGAATTCCAGTTGTTTCTCCCTGTAGGTGCATAGCACTGATAACTGATGGGTTATCATAGGTAATTTGACTTAGACCATGGAGCTCATTCAAATTGTATATATAAACAATTTTTCGTATTGGCTGATTTAGCATGCTGATTTTTCCTGCTGATTTAGCATGAAAATCTGGTAGAGTCTTTTCTTGGTATTTAATTAATTTTTGTTCTACTTGGGTTAGCAGTTTTATAAACCAGTCAGTCTTTTTATTAAAGTTTTAGGGATTTCTACCCAGTCTAAATAATCTGAATTTAAAGTTATTAGAAACCTGTATTCAAGAGTCCTTTTTAGGGTCCTTTTTATCCTTTCCTGAACTTTCTAAAAGATAACATATTCTAGGATTTTGTGTGTTCATGAAGTTTTTGGAAATTGCATTAGCATTAAGTTAACTTAATGTAATGACTTTACACAGTGATAGTTAAAAACACAATTAACAAGGAAATTTGTTTATCTCTGTGGCCTATGATAACATAATAATCTTCATTATGAATGAAATCATATACTCAGACATTAGAATTTTAGAAATCATATACAATTTTGGAACATATAATAATCCAGTTTACCTCTCTTTTGGATGCTCCAAGGACCCTCTGTAGCATCCACAAGTTAGGGGTTAGAAAGAAAATTTTGGAGCTGAAATTTCATATTGGGAAGCCTATCAAATATGTTATAAGTAAAATGCTTAATATTATGCTTAACCAGTTTGACCATGAGATGAGATTCTTATAAACATTTTATAATCGTTTACAAATTTTTGTTAAAAACAGATCAGTGCTCTAAGAAAAACCAATTGTGCTTTTATTCCAATTTTAACTTACAGAAAAACTTAACAATATCCTTTTAACTTTAGCCAATGTCTGCACAGGATTTCTTTTTACACAATTTTTTACAAACCTTCTACAGTGTGTTCAAACCTTTCGCTTTATTTTAATCTAATTTAAAACAATCCTTTAACCCTCTAACCTAGACAAAAATGTACATTACTGTGCCTTCTTATAACCTTTCACTAAAAATGTATTTTACTTTCCATACATACCTTGCGTGTAAATGTATTTTCAGTAGTCTTGATTACTTGGTATAATGGTAACTCTTAGCAACTTTAACTTTTGGTGTATAAATTTCCTTTTATGAATCCTTCTGTGACTTACACAGACCACCTATGACATGCATAGATTTTCTTACTGTCCTAATCATCCCTGTTTTTATTTTTTATTTATTTATTTATTTATTTTTTTTTTGAGACGGAGTTTCACTCATGTTACCCAGGCTGGAGTGCAATGGTGCGATCTCGGCTCACCGCAACCTCCGCCTCATGGGTTCAGGCAATTCTCCTGCCTCAGCCTCCTGAGTAGCTGGGATTACAGGCACGCACCACCATGCCCAGCTAATTTTTTGTATTTTTAGTAGAGACGGGGTTTCACCGTGTTGACCAGGATGGTCTCAATCTCTTGACCTCGTGATCCACCCACCTCGGCCTCCCAAAGTGCTGGGATTACAGGCTAAACAACCAGTTATTTTACTTTAGGACAAGAATTTTCTGACAATATCCTTTCTTATATGAAATCTCTTTTCTTTATAACCTTTTATTTTGCATAGCTAGGGGAGCATGACTAATTCCATATGTCCCCAGGCCTTATCAAGAATCTAATGTCTCCAAAGTAGGTAAATTGAACAATTTTCAAAACTCAAAGCAGTTTATGATCTTAAAGCATTAGTAAACCTAATCTCTGACCTGTCTAATTCAGACCAAATGTCTTTATTTTACCAATAATCTTTAAAGCTGTATTTATTTCCCAAAGATTACTAAAGTTGCATGAACTAAAAGACATTACAGTTTTTATTTTTTCTTCCAAAATGTTTGACCTAAGCACTTATTTTTCTTTAAGCCAGTTACTTAGAGTTCTTTTATATAAACATCACACAGACAACACATATATAACTACACAGAGAACAAGATCCAGTAGTTGTAGGTTTTCCTTTGCCAGTTTCTTCATTGGATTACTGACCTTGGGTGGAGCCCTTCAAGAAATGGCTAGGAAAACATGCAGTTTCTAGGGCCTAATAAGCAGGCAAAACAGATTTTGGGAGAGATCTCTCTGCTTTTAATTCTGTTGTGACTTCCAAACCCTGTTTGGAACAGAAACAGAAGTGAGCAACAGAAGGCAAAACATTTTATTTATTTATTGTATTTTATTTTTATTATTGTTATTCTGAGACAGAATCTTGCTGTGTCCTCCATGCTTGAATGCAGTGGTGCAATCTTGGCTCACTGCAACCTCCACCTCCTGGGTTCAAGTGATTCTTGTGTCTCAGCCTCCCCAGTAGCTGGGAATACAGATGCACACCACCACACCCAACTAATTTTTGTATTTTTTGGCAAAGATGGGGTTTCACCATGTTGACCAGGCTGGTCTAGAACTCCTGGCCTCAAGTGATCTGCTCGCCTTGGCCTCCCAAAGTGCTGGGATTACAGGTGTGAGCCAATGTGCCCGGCCCAAAACATATTAAATATAATAAAACTGAGAGTGTATAAATATACACACACACACACACACACACACACACACACACACACACACGTATATATATATATATTCTCACTGTATCGGCGTACTGTATAAAAACTTTACTCCAATAGCATGAACTTACTAATTTGGTCTAATTTTAAATATAGAAACATAGTGTGAATTAGTAAACAAAACAAAACAAAAAGAACGGAATCATAAAGCATTGTATAAAAATGAGTAAAGAAATAATTTTTACCCTAAAGTCCAAGGTCAAATTGGGCTAGCAAAGTTCACTCGGCCATTTTGGTTGTTATTTAGCACAGGTCCTTAGAGAACCTGTTTAAACAAATAAATCTGATCTGTTGCTAACAGGTCCATTGTTAATAGGTAAAAAGGTGTCTGAGATCAGTTTAGTCTCTTCTAAGTTCTTAGAACAACCTTTTTTTCCAATCCAATTTGTACCCTCAATGCAGAGAGTGCTTTTAAACACAATGGCAGTGCTAACAGATAGCTTGGGGGAAGAAGCAGGATGTTTATGGCTTCTCCCTTTTCTTTCCAAAACCCCGCCCCACTGAACCTTAATAAACACACTCTCTAGGTAGAAACCACTTCTCACTATGCCACACAACTGCAAGACACATTCCCCAGCCTCCTTCTCCATTCATGTAAAGAAAGTTTGGAGCTGCCACCATCATTACAACCCTATTTGAAATAATTACAAAATCTAGAATTAGAAGAGTTTAAATTTTAGGGCTCTATTATGTAACATATTCAGTAGTTATGGTCACCTTGGAAAGTTCTACAAAATATCCCTTAAGTTTTTCAAACTTTCCCACATGGATATCTTCTGGTTATAATAGTTTGCTCCATTTAATATGTGCACAGTTTCACTGCCAGGGTGGTTCTCCTACTTATCTTGAACCTAGTGTGAGTGTTTTGAAATGTTTCTGCTCATTAAAAAAAGAAGCAGAGCAATAGAGATGAGAGGAAAATCTGAAAAGATAATGACACAATTTCCCACTTAATTTTCATTAAATAAGCAATGAAAACTTTAGCTTCTGCATCAGAAAGTTTGATTTTTTTTTAATTATTATTATTATTTTTTAAAGTCAGGATCTCACTCTGTCACCCAGAGTGAGTGCAGTGGCATCATCACAGCTCACTGCAGCCTGGATCTCCCAGGCTCAAGTGATCTTTCCACCTCAGCCTCCCAAGTAGCTGGGACAACAGGCATGCACCACCACACCCAGCTAATTTTTTAGTATTCTGTAGAGGCAGGGTCTTGCTGTGTTACCCAGGCTAGTCTCGAACTCCTGAACTCAAGTGGTCCTCCCACCTTGGCCTCCCAAAGTGCTGGGATTAGAGGTGTGAACCACTGTGCCCAACCTAAAAAATTTGATTTTTTAATATACATGAAGTCAACTAGAATAAAATGTATATGTTATTCTATAATTAGAATTATTCTATTGCCTGCTTCTTCTAATGTGTTAATTTTGTTTTTTAGAATTAAAAGACGAATCTTATTTTTAATACCAAAGTGGCTTTATGAAGATATTCCTAATATGAAAAACAGCAATGTTGTGAAAATGCTACAGGTAACCTAACATCATCCAACAAAAACTGGGTGGCCACTGAGACCAAGAGTGAAGTCTAATTAGAATAGAATTTCCATTCAACTAAATAAATGTGTATACATATTAACATAAGCATATATACATAAGTAAAAACAAAATTGTACATATTTCAAACCCTACTTAAAAGAGATGAGATGATAGAGTTGGGGAAAGAAAACAGAGAAGAAATAAAGAAATAAAGCTGTTCAAAAAGGGAAAAGCGAAGTGGAAGATTGTGGGCCTGGTGCACGAGTCACCTGGTGACCATGCAATTGGTAGATGTCTTCAGGAACGGAGGGAGTAGGAAAGAAAAGCTGAGTGAGGTAAGCCTTGAAGACTCAAAGGGCTTCTGTTTCACATGAGATGGAGAATCAGGTGGAGCCCAAGAAGGGCATCATTTTACAAGTTAGACCCAATGGAATTTCAGAAAAGCAGTGTGAGAGAACTGTGAGCAATAGTGAGTGTCACAGGGGTGGGCTAGGTTTCCATTCTGGCAAAGAGAAAGCCACACACCAGGAAAACTCTAAGGATACAGGGGCTTCATTGGCTATAAAGGAGGGAAGGAACAGCTGTGTGTGTTCCTGATACCCCCCGCCCCCGCCAAGGGGCTCAAAGCACAGTCCAAGGGACAAACGCCATCATCCAAGCCTCGCAATGCAGTGATGTAAGTGCAATGATAGAAATGAGCCCAAACGTGATGGGAGCGGAGAATAAACACCGAAAGATGAGGAGCTGCTCAGGAGAAACAGAGGGAATTCAAAGTCAGGAGGACACCTGGGGGTCAGAGTAGCATGTTGGGTAAGGAGAGGAAGTGTTTGTAAAACAAATAGAAGTAGCTCTGTTTCAAGCTCTGGTGAGCCTATTAGCTAACTCCCCAACCTCATGTCATTTGAACAAAGGGTTTCTAGGATAAAAATAAAATACGTTTTAAAAGTTCAGAAACAACTGGTCAACAGAATGGAGTCTGAGTTCTGTAATGTAAGACTTCTGTGATCTGATCCACTCACCATTGCGGCATTGCTCCAGCCACTTCTCACATCAAGCTTTTCAATGAAGCGACAGCCAATGTACTATTCTTACCAAAACCTGGCAAACTCCCTAAGAAGGCTGGGCCTGAAGAAAATTGGAATGACACTTCATGTCTCGTTATTCAAGATTTCCCTCTTTGCTAAACTCCCTTCCTATTCTGGGCTCCTGGAATTAGAGGCAAACCTTAGGGTTTCCCTCAGATAAGGTGTTCTTTTCTGCCTAAGAGACTAAGGAATGGTGTCTTAGTCTGCTTGGGTGGCTTAAACAACAAACATGTATTTGTCACAGTGCTGGAGGCTGGGAAGTCCATGATCAAGGAGCCAGTCAATTCACTTGCTAGTGAGGGCTATCTTGTGGACAGCTGCCTTCACACATTGGCAGAGAGATCGTCTCTCTCCTGTCTCGTCTTCACAAATCCCATTCATGAGATCTCCACCCTGGTGACCTAATTACCATCCAAAGGCTCAACTTTCAAATATCATCGCACTGGCTTCACCATGAGTGGGGCTGAGGAGAGGGCACATAAACATTCAGTCCATAACAGGGGACTATAATTTTGTAATTGTGTTGGGTGACAGTTTGGCTAGGAAGGCCAGCCATCTGCTGGAAGGCTTCAAGTCCAGTTATTGCCCAGAAAATTCATCAGGCTAAAACCTTCACCCACCCTCTTGATCATCACAGACGTGTCTGAATTGTGAGTAGCTATACACCTTTGTTTATTTGTTTGTTTGTTGTTTTTTGTTTTGAGACAGAGTCTTGCTTTGTCACCCAGGCTGGAGTGCAGTGGCGCGATCTCCGCTTACATAACCTCTGCCTCCCGGGATCAAGCAATTCTCCTGCCTCAGCCTCCTGAGTAGCTGGGGGACTCCAGGCTTGCGCTACCATGCCTGGCTAATTTTTGTATGTTTAATAGAGTTGGGGCTTCACCATGTTGGCCAGGCTGGTCTTGAACTCCTGGTCTCAAGTGATCTGCCTGCCTTGGCCTAAAAATGCTGGTATTGCAGGCCTGAGCCACTGTTCCCAGCCACCTTTAGAACCTCAGCAGCAAGCATTTGTCACACGCTCATTCTCAGTATATAAGAAAAACAGGATTCTCCCCAACCTGTTTTTAATTTAACCAACAAAGTATTTTCTTATAATAAGAAATAATATTCTTTTAATGTTAAGAAATATTATAACATGTTTCTAAGATCAACTTTTTTTTGAGACGGTGTCATTTTGAGAAAAGCAATTTGAGAATAGCAATGTGAGAGGACTGTGAAAGACAGTGTCACGGGGCGGGTGAGGTGGACCAGGCTGGAGTGCAGTGGCGCGATCTCAGCTCAGTGCAGCCTCCACCTCCCAGGTTCAAGCAATTCTCCCACCTCAGAAGACCAACTTTTAAAAGGCTCTAAAATTAAGTAATAAGCTAATATATAAGACTCAATTTTTCTCTTTAAAACTTTTAAACCGAGAAGTATGCTTAAGAAGTGGATTATTTTTATTATTCCTTTTCTTCAGTCTCCTCATGCAGAATTTAATAAAGATTTGGAAGCAAGCAGGCTAACAGAAGACAAAAGGAGGAAATCATATGGGAAAATAAACAATATGAGAAAAGGGAGGGAGAAAGGAAAGTGGAAAGAAAACAAAATTCCAGTCCTCATTCAATGATCCAGCTGGTTCTTTTAAATGTCTTTTGTAAAATAAAACAATGTCTTTCTTTCCTAGGAGAAAAGTGAACTTATGAATAATAATTCCAGTGAACAGGTCCTATATGTTGATCCCATGATTACAGAGATAAGCGAAATCGTTATCCCACAACACAGGCCTGCAGACTACAAGAAGGGAAAGAATACAGGACCCCTGGAGACAAGAGACTACCTTCAAAACTCGCTATTCGACAACACCACGGTTGTGTATATTCCTGATCTCAACACTGGATATAAACCCCAAATTTCAAATTTTCTGCCTGGAGGAAACCGTCTCAGCAATAATGATGAAATCACTTCCTTAACACTTAAACCACCATTTGATTCCTTAGACTTAGGAAATAATTCCAGGTTAAAAAAGCATCCTAATTTTGCTTTTTCTGTCTCAAGTGTGAATTCACTGGGCAACACACTATTTCTTGAAGAATTAAGCCTCATATTAAATCAAGGAGAATGCAGTCCTCCTGACATACAAAACTCAATAGATAAGGAACCCACCACGCTTTTGGAAAACGATTCACCCAATGAAACTATTCCAGAACAGACCCTGCTTCCTGATGAATTTGTCTCCTGTTTGGGGATCCTGAATGAGGAGTTGCCATCTACTAATTCTTATTTTCCACAAAATATTTTGGAAAGCCACTTCAATAGGATTTCACTCCTGGAAAAGTAGAGCTGTAAGGTCAAAATCAATATGACAAAGCTACTTTGAAATCTGAACTTGAGTTTTTCCTGCAATAGAAATGGAATTCAACCTGTTTTTGAAAAAATTTATCCACATACAAATCTTCATGTGGACACATGTTTTCATTTCCCTTGGATGAATACCTAGGTGGGGGTTGCTGGGCCTTATGATAAGCATATGTTTCAGTTCTACCAATCTCATTTCCAGAATAGTGGCATTCTGTGTTCCTACTATCAACATGTGAAAATTCCAGGAGCGCCACAGCCTTTTAATTTTAGCCATTCTTCTGCCTCATTTCTTTCTTTCTTTTTTTTTTTTTTTTTTATCCTATTTCAAAGCTACTGAAAATCAAACTGCCTCATTTCTTAAAATTAGAGAATTAAGATCTGAAGGTGGAACATGCTTCATGGTCACACAGGCACAAAACCAGCATTATTTGGATACCTCCTATATTTTTTATAAAGCATCACCTATTTCCTCTTTATTTCCCCTCACTGAAAGATGCAAAACAGCTCTCTATTATATAAAGAAAGGATAAATCATGCAAAATATCTGGTAGTAAAATACATCCTGAAAATTGTCCTTTAAAATAGAATTAGGCTGGGCGTGGTGGCTCATGCCTTTAATCCCAGCACTTTGGGAGGCTGAGATGGGTGGATCGCCTGATTTCAGGAATTCAGGACCAGCCTGGACAACATGCTGAAACCTTATCTCTACCAAAAATACAAAAATTAGTGGGGGCATGGTGTCGGGGTGCTTGTAATCCCAGCTACTCGGGAGGCTGAGGCAGGAGAATCGCTTGAACCAGAAAGGCGGAGGTTGCAGTGAGCTAAGATTGCACTACTGCAGTCTGGCATGGGCAACAAGAGCAAAACTCCATCTAAAATTTAAAAATACATATATATTTGCTTGCAAAGGGAGAGGCAAGTTTAATTTTCATTTTGTCACTTAAAATTCTCTTTAGTAGATAAAAAATATAGCCCCAAATGACAAAATAAATGAAGAATAGAAACAGAAGAGAAGCTAATTAGCCATTTGCGGTATTTTTCCCCCTACTTTCCATTCAGGTATTAGGGATTTGATCTTAGTGGGACTTGTTAAGAGTGATGGCCTTGTTTTCCTGTGGCATAGTTGGGATATTATTTACACTATGGTAGAGCCTGTGAGAGGTAACAGATGCAGGATCACCAAGGTGTAATTTTTTTGTTACATTCTGGATATATGTTAGAAAATTGTTGTTAAAACAGATATTTGTTCAGTACCTGTTTTGATGGTAAATACTTGCTCAACCTACCATTGTCTTATATTCCATGTCTCCTGCAGATATCACTAGCCAGTCAGAACAGTCCTTTCTTCTGAGCTGTACCGCGCCGCAGAAGCCTCCCAAGCAGTGCTCCTTATGGCCACAGTCTATAAGAACTGGGGTGGGAGATGAGATCTATCTTGAGGTCAATATGGAAAGGTGATTAAATGTGTATTTTAAGCTGAGAAATGTTACCCAGCAGAATTTCCTATTGTGATTAACATTTATGGGCAAGGACAACTTTTCTGAATAATTGGAACAATTTAAAACAGGGTAGAGCAGGGCATGTAAATTCATGCCTGTAGTCCTAGCTACTCAGGAGGCTGAGGCAGAAGGAACACTTGAGCCCAAGAGTCTGCAATGCACTATGATCGATGATGGTGTGCCAGAGCGGCAAAGCCAGACCCCGTCTCTAAAAAATAAATAAAAATTCAGTCATTCATTAAAATAGGTAGATTACTCACTGAATTTCTTTTTCTCCTCTAGCAGTTGTCCATTCATACTCATATTTAATCATTTAATTTTATGAAAAATCAAGCAGTTAATTTAAAAACTCATTGCTTACTATGTCTTTAGCACATAAGGCTATTTTTGGGGTTTTTTTTGTTTGTTTTTTACAAAAATCTGAAAGCAGTTGTATGGTCATTAGGTATCCCTAAAATGAGGTTGACTGTGTATCGCAGTTTGCCCTGGTTTTTCTCCATTGTCCCAGTGTTAATTATGACCAGTAACCACCCTCATTCACTCTCAGAAGCATCCCTTATTTGGATAATAAATCATATGATCACTCAAGACTAATGCCCGGTGTGTAAGTAATTCATCAGAATTTGTCTTTTTTTGCACTGACAATCCTCTTTATTTTACTTCTTATCATTTACTAAGGCCATTTTGCTCTAAAAGGATATTCATAGTGTTAAAAAAAAAATGTATCCCCTGATATGAAACTCTATTCTGTTTATCTTAAAATATGTATATATTTGTTATACTTTGCATATTCTAAAAGCAATATATTTTAAATCACTAACGAAATGCTAGTCTTAAATATCTTGACTTGTAAATTGTTGTATGCCTTTGATTGATTCTTCTGCAAAAGGAGAACCATAAAGAAGCAAAGAAGTAGGTAGCTTTGGAGATCAAAATAACAAAAGACTAAATCTTTGATGTTTGCCGACCTGCTGAAGACATCTGGTAATATGTGAAGAATATTTTGATAGCACGTTTCACCATAATTGTCATCTATCACACGTGAAAAAAGCTTTTATCAAGCTTAAAGGATTATAGCATTATTTGATCTTCTGCAAATGCTTCCATTACAGCCAGTGCCGCCTCCTCACCCCCTGGAGTGGAAAGGATGCTGCTTTCTCATTCAGTGGTGACTTAACCCACATCACTGTTCAGCACAGAGGAGACACTTCTGATTCTGTCTTTGCCATTAGCCCTTGTCAGTCCCAATGGACTAGAAATTGAGACTATACCTGCAATGAGAGCAATGTACCTGCCTTTGTCCCAACTCGGGAAAATTTTAAGCTGCTTTATCACAATGCAACCTTTCCAGAGGGAGAAGGGGTTTCTTTCTAGAATTCTTTTATTCAAGAAGTATTCATTGAACTATTGAATGCTCTTACTAGTATATGTGCAAAGCACTTTGAAGGATATGGATGTTAACAAAACCAGTCAATCCCTGCAGCCTTGGGGCTTATATTCTAGGGAAAAGGGACAGACAGTAAATTAAGACAAGTCATTGCCCCCAAGGAGCTTACATTTTAGTAGGGAAGAGGCCAGAGGTAGGGGGTGGAGAAAGGCAGAAAAAACTTCAGGAAAATGTCAGTAAGTGCTGTATAGAGGGGTAAAATGGGATAATGTGGTAGAGAGCAACTTGCTGGCCACTTGACACTGGTTGGTCAGGAAAGATCACTCCCAGGAAGTGATACTGATGTTCATCTGAGTCTCAGGTAAGAGCCAGCTTGCCACTGACGAATTCCTTCTATAAAGTCTTGAGTGGCTAATGTCTTTACTTCTTTCCCTCCTATACGCCTTGCCCCTAGTTACCTCCCACCCTGACCACACCCCACCTCCCATCTTTACCTTCTTAAGCCAGAATTTTCTGCAGATTCTGAGGACAAATGCATATCTTTTCATCTTTCTATCTAGCTCTTGGGCCTATTATTAACTTTCTTTCTCTGAGTCTCACAATCTTTTAAGTTGCTGATTCCTGAAGGGGCATGTCCTGCTTCTTGGTATGGGTAAAGGGGTGGGAAGAAGAGAGAAAAAGAGAGAAAAAGCCTCTCAAGGTATGAATCAGAGGGAGGAAAGGAATAGAAATACAAAGAAAGAAGGGCAAGTTAATCCTTAGGAATGCTGAAGCGAAATGGAGTGCATAGTTCTGGAAGACACTAATGCTGATGAAGGAATATTGTTTCCTCCTGTTCTAGTATCTTTCCCTCTACCTCTCTTTTCTTACATAAAACCATAGGAGGAGGCACACGTGAAGTACAGTTTTGGGGTGTTTGCTTGGCACCTGTGCAGGTGTGTGTGTGTGTTTAATTGGGATTTCTTAAAAAAATATATATATTGCTCTGTCACTCAGGCTGGAGTGTAGTGGCACAATTGCGGCTTACTGTAGCCTCAACCTCCCAAGCCCAAGCGATTCTCCTATTCCAGCCTCCTGAGTAGCAAGTGCACACTACCGTACCCAGCTATATTTTAAATTTTTTGTGGAAGCAGTCTTACCACTTTTCTCGGGCCTGGTCTCAAACTCCTGGGCTTAAGCAATCCTCCCGCCTTGACGACTCAAAGTACTGGGAATTACAGGCATGAACCACTGCATCCAACCTAAAATTAGGATTTCTTTTTAGTTATAAATAGTATTGAAGAGAGGCTTATCAGTTTTTAAATGTGGTTCTCAGGTAATGTGGATTGCTGTTTGGCCTTCTGGTATGTTCCCTTGAGTGGCTAATTCTTATATTTTTAGTCATTCTCCCTTTGACATAGAGACAGCACATGACTATGGCATTGAGCAAAGGTTTTTAAAAATAAATTTTAGCAGTTGATTCCCTTTCTCCAAATGCAATCTGTTGACTAGGTGCAGTACCTCATGCCTGTAATCCCAGCACTTTGGAAGGCTGAGGCGGGCAGATTATTTGAGGTCAGGAGTTCGAGACCAGCCTGGCCAACATGGTGAAACCCAGTCTCTACTAAAAATACAAAAATTAGCCGGTCATGGCAGTGCCTGCCCCTAATCCAAGCTACTCAGGAGGCTGAGGCAGGAGAATTGCTTGAACCTGGGAGGCGGAGGTTGCAGTGAGCCAAGATCCTGCCACTGCACTCCAGCCTGGGTGACAGAGTGAGACTTGTCTCAAAAAAAAGAAAAGAAAAAAATGCAATCTGTTGCAGAATCCTCAAATGTAACACGGGTGAAAGCAAATCTGTTGAAACAGACGCTGGAGGTCATATCTGCGCCCTCTGCCTCTCCCTCTCTCTTCTCCACACTTGCCTCTGAAGCAACATTGAAAAGCTGAGGCTGGGGGCTCCACTCTTCTATACTTAGGAGACTGGGGTCCTGGACAAACCTGGAGAAACCTGTACTCGAGGACTGAACCTCACTCTGCACTTCAGCACAGGCTGTCAACACAGCTCATGGGACCAGAACCAAACCTTCCTCAAACTATACTCAGATTCATGACTGCAAAAAGGGCTTTCTGTCAGAGGCTGCTAATAGAGGCAGTACTACAGGCAATAATTAACTTGCTTCTCCCAATTACTTTACCATAAATGTCTGGACTTTGTTCAAGTTTATGTTCTTTTTAAGATCACTAAGAATAAAATATTGTGTTGTGAACATAATTAGATTTTATAAACCCAAAGACTGTGGAATTATGCTGCGGTTTATCTCTTTATGGAGTAATTATACCAATTATAGGAGACGATTTTAATGGGAAATGTTACCCATTTGGCAGACACTATTGGTTTAAAATGAAGTGATTAAAAGCAATTTATGAATCTCTCTTGGGTAAAAGAATGAAAACAGTATAAAATAATTGGATTCTGATTCATGAATTGTACAGAACTTTCTCAGATGCTATAGTTAAGGCAAAATTACAGGGAACTCTAACAAAAGTTTGATAGAATGTTATGATGTGTCTTTCCCACTGCTAAGATTACATCATTAAACCCTAATTAATGTTTTATGTTAGGGCTTTCTTAGCCATTTTGCTTATTTCACTTTTCCACTTACAATAACCACACTGAACCTTTTATATACAGAATTCCCATCGATTTCCTGAAGATGAGTTCCCATTATGCTTATATTGAGGAATATAAGTTATTATCTAGTTCTCATAATTAGCATTTAGCAACAAACTAAGACCTTATTCTTAAGTGGTCCATTTTCGTCTGTGGTAGTAAAAGCATTCTAGGCTATTTTTATGAGGGGGGGAAAACCCTAAACAACAGTGTTACAGAAGCATAGCTCTTTCTTGAGATTGTTGCTTTAAAAATTGAAGCAAAACAAAATGCTTTTTCTAACCATACAGGCATACCTAAAATTAGAGACTGTCAGAGCACAGGAAGGAAATCATAAATAGTCAAACACTGGAACCCAAGTGTGAGATACGGAAGTCAATAAACGTTACTGTTTTCTTTCTGTTCACATCCTGCCTGAGAATTTTATTAGAGGAGAGTAAGAGAGAAAGAATACAATAGTAAAATAAAGGGAAAGCATTTTTATTTCTAAACTGCACAGTAATTCATGAAAACACATTTAAAAAAAATCAAAGTAATACCAGTGTAAATGGAGTGAAAAGTGACAGTTCCTATTCACCCCCCTTTTTCCCATTCCTTACCTCATCATCAAAGGTAATGAAAATATGATATTGTCCTTTGGCATACTATTTTTCACCTAACAATATGTCTCAGAAATCTTCACATGTCATTATATGTAGCTTTACCTTATTCTTTTAAACAATTGCCTAATAATCTATAGAATAAATTTAGACAACCTATTTACCTAATTTATTAATGTACATTTAGGTTATTTCCAATTTTTTACTAGTACATCTATTGCTTTAATATTCTTCTTGCACATATGTTTATACACATGTAAGAATTTTGTGTGTTAGGTTGTGGGGGACAGATATCTAAATGTGGAATTGCTGGGTCAAGAGAAAGAATAAAGCCATTTACATTTTGCAGCCAGGTGAGGTGGTGTGCTCCCCTGATCCCAGCTCTGTGGGAGGCTGAAGTGGGAGGATTGCTTGAGCCCAGGAGTCCAAGACCAGGTTGGGCAACATACCAAGACCCTGTCTCAAAAAAAAAAAATTAGATTTCGGTAAATATTACCAATTATTTTTTTAAAAAGACTTTCCCAATATTATCTGTATGTAAAATGTTTGCCAACCTGATGGGTATCTTGTTTGCTTTTTTTTTTCATGAGGTTGAATATTTTATTTGTTTGTTGCTCTTTTGTATTTCTTATTTTTTGGTTCACCTTTGTTATGTTCTTTGGTCATTTTTCTACTGAGTTGTTGGTTATAGTCTTAGTCATTTCCAGGAGTGCTTTATATAAATCTTTTCGGTTACATGTTCTAAATACGCTTTCCCAGTCTGTGTGTTATTTTTTTATCCTCATGTTTTCTTTTGCCAAACGAAAGTTTTAAAGTCGTATGTAGCTGATCTGTTGCCATTTTTCTTTTTTCTTTTTTTTCACTATGAAGAAAATTTTTCCTTTTATTTATGTATTTATCCAGACTGGGTATCGTATTTAGTGTCAAAAGACAAAATTAAAACAAATTTAGTTTAAAGATCTTAATTGGGGCTGGGCACAGTGGTTCACACCTGTAATCCCAGCACTTTGGGAGGCCGAGGCAGGTGGATCACCTGAGGTTGAGAGTTCAAGACCAGCCTGGCCAACACGCTGATACCCATCTCTATTAAAATATAAAAATTAGCCAGCCATGGTGGCCCACCCTTGTAATCCTAACTACTCAGGAGGCTGAGGCAGGAGAATCGCTTGACTCTGAGAGGCAGAGGTTTCTGTGAGCCAAGATGGTGCCATTGCACTTCAGCCTGGGCGACAGAGTGAGACTCCACCTAAAAATATATATATATATATCTTAATTGAGGCCAGGCATGGTGGTTTATGCCTGTAATTCCAAAACTTTGGGAGGCTGAAGTGGGAGGATTGCTTGAGCTTGGAAGCTCAAGACCAGCCTGGGCAATATAGTGAGACCCCATCTCTATTAAAAAAAAGTAAATTTAAAAATATTTTTAAAAAAATTAAATTAGCTTTTATTTGCGATTCTAAAATTGGACAACACCTCATATTATAAAACAGAATGAGTGTTGTGATGAGCTAAGCAGAGGAGGTTGATGTTATAAACAGAAGTTCCTTTTCTTGTAAAGGTTAAAGCAGAAGGAACTTTCTTATCGTGCTGGCAAAAACTGGCCTGTTTAGGGATTTGGCTGTTATCTCTGTGTCCTGATTTGTTGAAAGGTTAGATAAAGATCCTAGTTTCAGCTGGTTGGTGTGAAACTTTAACATGCCTTACTCCACTTTGGTTTTGTCTGTTGGGCCTAGTGCAGGAGCTCAGTCCAAACCAATGATCTATTATACATCCTATTTAACATTAGCAAATATATATTTATGCTAGAATATGTAGTGGTATCATATAGTCTGAATGTTGTCCCCACCAAATCTCATATTGAATTGTAATCCTCAGTATTGGAGGTGGTGCTAGGCATGAGGTGAGTGGATCACGGGCAGATCTCTCAGGAATGACTTAGCACCATCTCCTTGGTGGTAGGTGAGTTCTCAAGAAAGCTGGTTGTTTGAAAGTGTGTGGCCCCTTTCCCTTCTCTCTGTCTTGCTTCTGCTCTCCCTGCATGAGATGCCTGCTCCTGCTTCACCTTCCACCATGAGTGTAAGCAGCCCAAATCTTCACCAGAGGCAAAGCAGCTACCAGCGCCATGCTTCATGTACAGTCTGCAGAACTGTGAGCCAGGTAAACCTCCTTTCTTTGTAAATTACCCAGCCTCAGGTATTTCTTTCTTTTTTCTTTTTAAAAACATTTGTTTTTTCAATTTCATGGAAAAGAGGTTTTTCATTTTTCCAAAAATTGTACCAAGGTAAAGCAAAGTTCCAGTTGACGCAGGTGCGATGTATAGGCATTAGCAGTACTGCCCTCGTTATGTACTCATTAGACAGCAGTGCGACCCCAAGGAAAGGATGGTTGAGTATTTCTTTATAGCAGTGCAAGAACAGCCTAACACATGGTGGTATTAAGCAACGAGCATTAGAACAGCAGCCATTAGAAGACACAGATCAGATTAGAATCTATCTTTCTGGCTGGATGCGGTAGCTCACACCTGTAATCCCAGCACTTTGGGAGGCTGAGGCGGGTGGATCACCTAAGATAAGGAGTTCAAGAGCAGTCTGGCCAACATGGTAAAACCCTGTCTCTACTAAAAATACAAAAAGTTAGCTGGGCATGGTGGCACATGCCTGTAATCCCTGCTACTCAGGAGGCTGAGGCAGGAGAATCGCTTGAACCTGGGAGGTGGATGTTGCAGTGAGCCAAGATTGCACCACTGTACTCCAGCCTGGCTTACAAAGCAAAACTCCATCTCAAAAAAATGAATGAATAAATAAAAAGAATCCACCTTTCTCAGATCCTGGCTATGTGGTTTCTAGCAAACCCTTAACCAAGAGGATTCAGTTTCTTTTTCCTTAAACAAGATCCTATTAATACCTTCCTCTGGCCATTCATTGAGAAGATTAACATTTGAAAACACTGGCAGGCTGGTCACGGTGGCTCACACCTGTAATCCCAGCACTATGGGAAGCTGAGGCCAGCAGATCACTTGAGCCCAGTACTTTGAGACCAGCCTGGGCAACATAGCAAAACTCAATTTTTACGAAAAGTTAGCCGGGTGTGGTGGTATATGCCTATAGTTCCAGCTACTCAGGAGGCTGAGGTGGGAGGACTGCCAGTCTGGAAGGCAGCGCTTTCAGTGGGCTGAGATTGGGCCACTACACTCCAGCCTGGGCAACAGAGCAAGACCCTATGTCCAAAAAAAAAAAAAAAAAGAAAAGAAAAGAAAAGAAAGAAGGAAGAAGAAAAAGAAGAGAAGAAAGAAGAGTAAGAATAAAAATAAGAAAGAGGAAGAAAGGAGGAAGAAGAAGAAGAAGAAAGAAGAAAGAGGAGGCAGAGGAGGCAGAGGAGGAGGAGGGAGAGAGGAGGGGAGAAGGAGGACGAGGAGGGGAGGAGGAGGGGAAGGAGGAGGAGGAAAAAATACTAGGTACCTGAGAGGAGAGGCAGAAAATGTCAGTGGACTAAGTGGAGTGACAAAGAGGTGAAGAAACAGGACTAGAAAACTCTAAGAGCACGCACACTTCAGTAGTGCAGCACTGCTCCTGTCCAGCTGTTAAATAGCACAGCCCTAAATTCCTGTCATATTCCTGATCTTTTGTTTTAGTGTTCAGGATCTCATAGTAAATATGCAAAATTTGATATTCATTTGATGTTGGTTGCTGCGATACTTCTTGCAAATCTCTTCTTACTTAGATTTAAAATATATGTATTTTTTTAGACGGTGTTTCGCCATGTTACCCAGGTTGGTCTCAAACTCTTAGACTCAAGAGATCCTCCCACCTCAGCCTCCCAAAGTGCTGAGATTACAGGCATGAGCCACTGCATCCAGTCTTATCTACATTTAAACAAAGTTTAGCATTTATTTTACTTTGCAGTTCCATACAGAAGATTTATTTTATCTTAGTTGCTAAAATTGGAAATCACTTGTATCTCACTAAATGAAGAAATTAGGGTTTTAAGAAACTGCCAGCTGCCAAGTATTTGAATATTCATTCTTTTTTTAGTGTTTGTTGCACATCCCATTCAATGTGTTACTTTGGAGGTTCCATTTGATTGAATAGAGGCAGCCTATGCAGAACTCTGTGAAGAGCAGGAGGGCGGCTGCTGAAGCCCAGAGCAATGCAGAAATGCAGAAAAGCAATTCTAATGCAAGCAAAACAAAGAACAAAAAACTGAAGCACTTTGCAAACACAACAAATGATATCAGCAGATTCAACCTATGTTCATCACTTTAATGAAATGATCATTTTTGAGGCACTTATTAAAACTCTTACATTGTCTTTTCCATTTTGTTGCTTTTGTTTGACTAAGAAATAGAGATCTTCAATTAGAGAAAAAAATCGGAAAAGCATGTAGAACTACAAATGTAACTGATATTACAAATAGGTAGATTCAACTTTATTTTTTTCCTTTTAAGAGCTTGGGTTAAGTTCAAACAATCAGAGTTTTTTTTGGTTAGCTTTTTGTTTGTTTGTTTGTTTGTTTTAGAGACAGGGTCTTGCTCTGTTTTCCAGGCTGGAGTGCAGTGGTGCAATCATGGCTCATTGTAGCCTCGAATTCTTGTGCTCAGTGATCTTCTTGCCTCAGCCTCCTGAATAACTAGGACTACAGGTGCACACACCATGCCTGGCTAACTTTCTGGTTTTATGTAGAGATGTTATCTCACTATCTTGTCCAGGCTGGTCTTGACCTCCTAGCTTCAAACAATCCTCCTGCCTTGGCATCCCAAAGTGCTGGGATTACAGGTGTCAGCTACCATTCCTAACCACAATCTGAGCTTTTGAATTTCATATTTACTACATGCCAAATATGTGATGTTGGGCGATCACTGGAGCTTCACGTTCTCTCCTTGTCCTACTTTCTGGGACAGGGATACTGATCTTGTGTACCTTGCTTGAGAAAATTTGACTGAGTTGATTCTCTTCTCCCTGAAACACTTTCTTCCTCCGAGGACACCACACGCCTATGATCCCTTACTCTGACCACTCATTCTCAGTCTACTTCTCTGGTTTCTTCTAGTCTCTTTGCCACCTAAACGTTGTAGGCCACACATTGAAGGCCTTGGTTTCTCCCTTGGTGATCTTGTTCATTCTTGTGACTTTAAACATGACCTACATGTTATAAGAACAGGCTAGCCCAACATCTACCTTGAATTCAAGACTCGACTCCAGATTCAACCATCTACTTAGCATCTTCATTTGTCTATCATCAAGGTATTTAAGACTCAAGACTTCTCACAGGTGTCCCCATCTCAGGAAATAGTGTTGCTATTTTTCTAGTTGCCAAAAAATCTTGGTGCCATCCTTGGCTTTTTTCTTTCATTCCTCACATGTACTCCATCAGGAAATCCTATCCATCCTACCTTCAAAATATATTCGGAAATTGAATCACTTCTTACCACATCAACTCAACGGCCTAGCTCAAACTACAGTCATCTCTTGCCTGAGTTATTACAAAAGCCTCCCAAAGATCTGTCTTCACTAGAGTAGCCAGATGGTCCTGCTACAGCTATACTTGTATGCTCCAAACCTGCCAGTGGCTTCCCGTCCCACACACGACAGGAGTCTGAGTCACTATAATGACCTAGGAGGCCCCACCTGGTTTACCTCTTTCTGTCCCAGTATCCTCCCCTGTAATCACTCAGCTCCAGACGCTGGCAATCTTGTAAGCACCCCAGGGTCTTTGCTCCTGCTGTTCCCTTCTAAATTGTTCACTAGCACGCTACCTCTCAGAATTCCCCAGCCATTCCATGTAAATGACAAACCTCCTCCACCCCAATGCATCCTAGTCTTCTCTGCTTCGCCTTTCCTCACAGCACTCACCACCATATAAAATTGAATATACTGCACATTTTACTCATTAATCTTATTCATTGTCTGTCAGTCACTGTAAGATAAGATCCAGGAGAACAGGAATTGTGTCTATTCTGTTCCCTGTAAACCTTTAATGCTTCGAACAGTGCTTGGCACATAGTAGGTGCTCAATAAATATTTGCTGACTGAATGAATGAATAATAGATAATGGTCCAATCTATTTATTCCATCTGCTTCTTGTGAGACAGAAAACAATATTTCATGAAGGCAAAGAGCTTTCAGACCTCAATGTGTTTTCTGAGGCTCTTCCTCAACACTCCATTATTTTATCAACACCATTGTTGTTTCTCCCGAACCGTCACTCTATAATTGGCGAGAAAACAATGACATAATGTAAAATTATGTGTTTCTCTTTTCATCTATGCAGCTTTGCTTTATTTTCTAGGACCACTCCAACAGTCATTGGAGTCATTGAAATGACAGTCATTTTCAATTATTTTCTTTGCTTTTGACTGAAGCACTTTTTTCAAATAGATTCATGTGGCAGAATTAATAACTAACTCTGAACCATTATCATTGAGCAAGCATTATCCTTCATTTCTCTGGGGGGAAATCATTTTAGCCACCACACTAATTAGATAGCTCTCTGGCTGATGATGGGGCAAACAAAAGGTGTAGCATGTTAAAGAAAATGAGCAAACAGGTGCAATCAACGTACAGAACATGAATTAAATATCTTTTTTTTTTTTTTTTTTTTTTTTTGAGCTAGGGACTCACTCTGCTACCCAGGCGGGAGTGCAGTGGCATAACCTCGGCTCACTGCAGCCTTGACTTCCTCCACTTCCCAAGCTCAGGTAATCCTCCTGCCTCAGAATCCCGTGAGCAGCTGGGACTATAGTCACACACCACCATGCCTGGCTAATTTTTTGTATTTTTTTTTTGTAGAGATGAGGTTTCAACATGTCCAGACTGATCTTGAACTCCAGGGCTCAAGTGATCAGCCCACCTTGGCCTCCCAAAGTGCTAGGATTATAGGCATAAGCCTCCATGCTGAGCCAAATGTCTTAATAATAATAATAATAATAAACTGTTGATAGGAAGTTTGGTATAATGTGTCACTTCAATTATAAATCACAGATGACTTTACTTGATACAGTCAACTAGAGATAATCCACAGAGGGTAGTTTTATTTATTATTGTTTTAAATGCTATCAAATTTTGTTTTGATCTAGCCTGTCAATTTTCTGAATGAAGCTGTAGTTGGCATTTGATTGGTTTGGGTATGTTCCCACACAAATCTCCTCTTGAATTCTCACATGTTGTGGGGGGAACCCAGCAGGAGGTAACTGAATCATGGGGGCAGGTCTTTCCCATGAGGCTCTTGTGATAATAAGTCTCACAGGATCTGATGGTTTTAAAAATGGCAGTTTCCCTGCACAATCTCTGTCTCTTTGCCTACTGCCATCCACATAAAATGTGACTTGCTCCTCCTTGCCACCTGCCATGATTGTGAGGTTGCCCCAGCCACATGGAACTGTAAGTCCATTAAACCTGTTTCTTTTGTAAATTGCCCAGTCTTGGGTATGTCTTTATGAGCAGCATAAAAATGAACTAATACAGCATTTACCACAGTGTCTGGTTGATAGTAACTGTGGCAGACTCTGCTAATTGTCTGTTCAACATCCATTCTTGAATTCTTACTTCCTAGCAGAACCCCTATGTCACTGATGACGGCAATTCACCCAGTAAAAAATACATTTCCAGCCTTCCTTGCAGCCAGGTGTGGTCATATGACTGAATTCTGTCCAATGAGATAAACAGAGAAACTGTTAGAGGGATCTCCAAGCTGTCTTATTAAAGATTTGGTTCAGACACATGGGGAATCTTTTCCTCCCCATTCCTCCTTCCTGCTGACTGGGAAGTGAGCATGACATCTAGAGCTCCAGCCCCTATCTGAGATCATAAGGTGACCTGGAAGACAGAAGTTACGCAGTGAGTATGGTGAGCAGAAAACAGAAGAGCCCACATCTCTGATGATTTTGAGGAGCTGCCTTGGATCACTTTCCTCAACTTGTTTTACATGAGACTAATGTTCTAATATCACTGTTCTTGCAGGTTCTGTTATTTGAATTTATCCTAATGGATATAATAGGTAATCAGAAATTACTTTTTCAGAGAATGAATGGAGTACATGCATATGGTGGTTATAGTAGTCTGCTCAGGCTGCCAAAATAAAATGCCACAGACTGGGTGGCCTAAACAATAGATATTAATTTTCTCACAGTTTTGGAGGCTAGGAGTCTAAGATTAAGGTGCTGGCAGGGTTGGTGTCTGGTGAGGCCTCTCTTTCTGACTTGTAGATGACCATCTTCTTGCCATGGATTCACATAGCCTTACCTTAGGCTCATGCAGACAGGAGAGAGAAACATTTCTGCTGTCTCATTCTTTTTGTATAAGGACATTGATCCTACCAAGTTAGGCCCCCACCCTTATAACCTCATTCAATCTTAGTTACCTCTCTCAAGGCCCTATCACCAATACAGTCACACTGGGACTTAAGGCTTCAACATACAGATTTTGGGGAAGACAGTCTGTCCATGACAGTGGTCATCTGTTGTCTTGCCAGTTCCCTTCTTCTAGGACCTGCTCTTTTCCTCCTGTCCACATGTTCCTTCAGTATCACTCTGATTAGCTAACAGCAGTTGATTGGTGTGAAGTATACACCTCATCCAAGCTGGACCAATCAAAGCTTTTCCCTAGGAATTTTGCAATTAGGCCTGAAAAACAGACACACTCCCTCCAGTGACAGAATGTTAGGTGGCAAGTTCAGAAGCTGTTAGTCTTGATTTTCCCCATATGGCTAGAATAAAAGGAAGATGGCCCATACACACAGAATAAGATGAATAATAAACAGAGCCACAGAAAAGGACAGAGGAGAGATGAAATGAGAACCCTAAATGCATCAGAATCCCCTGCTTTAATTGTTAATAAAGCTCAATCACATTCATGACTTATGGTCCATGAAAAACTTTATAATACAGCCTTCTTTCTTCCTTAGCTACTTAGAGTTGGGCTTGTATTATTTACAATTGAGAGCCGTAACTAATACAACTCTCCAAAATTAAAAAAAGAAAAAAAGCCCTGCATTTTTAGGCTCTTAGAACTTACATTATTTTCTTTTAATAATGATTAGCAATAACTAATAGTGTTTGTTTCATCTTGTATGCTAAGTTATCTGAAACTGAATAGATACTACAGTGCAAATCAATATTTCATGCTATTTTCAGTAAATTGTTACTGGAGTCAAACCTCATGCTATCCTAACAGTTCCTCCCTACATCAGCCTCTTTGCAGCTGCAGATGGAAGAACTGGCAATAAATACAATTCAGCTCTTGAAGAAAACACCCTAAATATTAGAAACCTATGAAGAACCACTGGATGGCCTATCAACTCACTGTGTGTCCTATTTGGAAGTATAGAATAGAACTAAAATTCTAATACTTTTACTTGCATAAATGTTTGTAATTGTCATCTCTCCATCTCAGCAATTATTCCTGGATAAATATGCTGCAAATCGTCTTAGAAGAGAAAACTCCCTCTGAATTACATGACTGAGTTTCAGAATGTGAGTAAAGTATAGCTAACCAAAATGTTCAAGCAAACTGATGCAAATTTCCTTTTCTATGACTGTGTAAGCAAAAATCCTTTGCACGATACTAAGTTTGATGTGGTGTAGCATGTAAAAGAGAAAGCACCTTTATCTGTGTCTGAGTGGAAACCAGGTAACCTTGTCATAAACGGGGAAGAAATGACTTAAGTGTCAGCCTTCACATCTCCTGCTGTGAACAGTCTTAAGGGGTATTAGGCGTCATAACCACTAACACACAAACCCGACAGAAACTAAATCTCAGTACACAAATGGAAGAAAACATATCTGCTATGAATTTATATTGGCCTCTTCCCACACATTATTTAATTTTCCAAACAACCTGTGAGGTAGGTATTATTATCACCATTTTATACTGACGAAATGGAGTCAGAGAGACACTTTTTCTTGCTCAGCACAACTTAGGTTGTAAGTGGTGGAGCTGGTTTTGAATATATTCACCTCACTCGCACCCCACGTGTCTGTGCTGTACTATGAATTCCTCAAGGGATGGGAACTGCTATTAAAGTTGTTTCTTTAAATTTCATGTAAGACTGGAGGCTTCTTCTTGGCAGTAAGTAATAATGTGTACGATGCCAATATAGCAGTTGTGCCCGAGAGTGCAGTAAGGTCAGCAGGTGTGTGCAATAGAGGAATTACAAAAGACACATCTGTGGAACATGCTCAGATTCAGCAGTAATAAATTATTTAAAAACTAGGCTTGAGAAAATGATAAGAGCTATTTATGACAAACCCATAGCCAATATCATAATGAACAGGCAAAAGCTGGAAGCATTCCCTTTGGAAATTGGCACAAGATAAAAATGCCGTCTCTCACCACTCCTATTCAACATAGTATTAGAAGTTCTGGCCAGAGCAATCAGACAAGAAAAAGAAATAAAGGTATTCAAATAAAAACAGAGGAAGTCAAATTGTTTCTGTTTGCAGATTACATGATTGTATATTTAGAAAGCCCCATTGTCTAAGTCCAAACACTCCTCACACTGATAAGCAACTTCAGCAAACTCTCAGGATACAAAATTAATGTGCAAACATCACAAGCATTCTTACACACCAACAATAGACAAGCAGAGAGCCAAATCGTGAGTAAACTCCCATTCACAATTGCTACAAAGACAATAAAATACCTGGGAATACAGCTAACAAGGAATATGAAGGACCTCTTCAAGAACTATAAACCACTGCTCAAGGAAATAAGAGAGGACACAAACAAATGGAAAAACATTTCATGCTCCTGGATAGGAAGAATCAATATTGTGAACATGGCCATACTGCCCAAAGTAATGTATAGACTCAATGCTATTCCCATCAAGCTGCCAGTGACTTTCTTCACAGAATTAGAAAAAGCTACTTTAAATTTCATATGTAACCAAAAAGCCCATATAGCCAAGACAATCCTAAGCAAAAAGAACAAAGCTGGAAGCATCAAGCTACTGACTTCAAACTATACTACAAGGCTACAGTAATTAAAACACCATGGTACTGCTACCAGAACAGACATATAGACCAATGGAACAGAACAGAGACCTCAGAAATAATACCACACATCTACAACCATCTGATCTTAGACAAATGTGACAAAAACAAGCAATGGGGAAAGGATTCCCTATTTAATAAATGTTTCTGGGAAAACTGGCTAGTCATATGCAGAAAACTGAAACTGGACCCCTTCCTTACACCTTATACAAAAATTGAGATGGACTAAAGACTTAAAATGTAAAACCCAAAATCATAAAAACCCTAGAAGAAAACCTAGGCAATACCATTCAGGTCATAGGCATGTGCAAAGACTTCATGACTAAAACACCAAAAGCAATGGCAACAAAAGCCAAAATTGACAAATAGAATCTAGTCAAATTAAAGAGCTTCTGCACAGCAAAAGAAATGATCATCAGAGTGAACAGGCAACCTAGAGAATGGGAGAAAAATTTTGCAAGCTACCCATCTAACAAAGATCTAATACCCAGAATCTACAAGGAATTTAAATAAATTTACAAGATAAAAACAATCCAGTCAAAAAGTGGGCGAAGGATATGAACAGACACTTCTCAAAAGAAGACATTTATGGAGCCAACAAACATACGAAAAACAGCCACCATCACTGGTCATTAGAGAAATGCAAATGAAAGCCGTAATGAGATACCATCTCATGCCGGTTAGAATGGTAATTATCAAAAAGTTGGGAAACAACAGATGCTGGTGAGGCTGTGGAGAAATAGGAATGCTTTTACACCATTGGTGAGAGGGTAAATTAGTTCAACCATTGTGGAAGACAGTGTGGTGATTCCTCAAGGATCTACAACTAGAAATACCATTTGACCCAGCAATTTCATTACTGGGCATATACCCAAAGGATTATAAGTCATTCTACTATAAAGACACATGCACATGTATGTTTATTGCAGCCCTATTTACAATAGCAAAGGCTTGGAACCAACCCAAATACCCATCAATGACAGACTAGATAAAGAAAAGGTGGCACATATACACCATAGAATACTCTGGAGCCATTAAAAAGAATGAGTTCATTTCATTTGCAGGGACACTGATGAAGCTGGAAGCCATCATTCTCATCAAACTAACACAAGAACAGAAAATCAAACACCGCATGTTCTCACAAATAAGTGGGAGTTGAACAATGAGAACACATGGACACAGGGAGGGGAACATCACACATCGGGCCTGTCAGGGGGTCAGGGGCAAGGAGAGGGAGAGCACAGCTTGTGATAGGTGCAGTAAATCACCATGGCACATGTATACCTACGTAACAAACCTGCACATTCTGCACATGTATTCCAGAACTTAAGTAAAGTTAAGGGGAACAAAACAACAACTAGGCAAAAGCCTAGAGGAAAGCATGAGTAGTCACCACCACCAGTGCAGCAGTGCCAGAGCTGAGAGGAGATCCTGGCCACTGCCCCTGCCTTCAGCCACTTCTGTCTTTGGACTTGTTCCAGCCATCTCTTAAAGCATGATGGGTTAGACTGGGCATGGTGGTTCACGCTGGTAATCCCGTACTTTGGGAGGCCAAGGCAGGTGGATCACCTGAGGTCAGGAGTTTGAGACCAGCCTGGCCAATGTACTGAAACTTCATCTCTACCAAAAATATAAAAATTAGCCAGGCGTAGTGGCCCATGCCTATAATCCCTGCTCCTCAGGGGGCTGAGGCAGGAGAATGTCTTGAACCCCAGAGGTAGAGGTTGCAGTGAGTTGAGATGGTGCCTCTGCACTCCAGCCTGGGTGACAGAATGAGACTCTCTCTCTAACAAACAAACAAAATCATGGTGGATTACTATGAAGTTCTAGGTGTGCAGAGACAGGCCTCTCCCAAGGATATTAAAAAGGTATACCAGAAACCGGCTTTCAAGTGGCACCCAGATGAAAACCCAGAGGGTAAAGAAGAAGCAGAGAGAAAATTCAAACAAGTAGCTGAGGGCGTGAGGTGTTGTCAGATGCTAAAAAATGGAACATCTATGACAAATATGGCAAAGAAGGATTAAATGGTGGAGGAGGAGGTGGAAGTCATTTTGACAGTCTATTTGAGTTTGGCTTCACATTCTGTAACCCAGATGATGTCTTCAGGGAATTTTTTGGTGGACGGGATCCATTTTCATTTGACTCCATTGAAGACATTTTTGAGGACTTGTTTCAGAATTGAAGGGGTCCCCATGGGAGCAGAAGCCAAGGGTTGGGGTAGCTTTTCTCCACATTCAGTGGATTTCCATCTTTTGGAAGTGGATTTTCTTCTTTTGATACAGGATTTATTAATACTTCATTTGGGTCACTAGGTCATGGGGGCCTCACTTCATTTTCTTCCACATCATTTGGTAGTAGTGTGATGGGCAACTTCAAACTGATGTCAAGTTCTACTAAAATGGTTAATGGGAGAAAAATCACTACAAAGAAATTGTCAAGAATGGTCAAGAAAGAGAAGCTGAAAAAGACCAGTTAATGCCTTTAACAATACAAGGTAAGGAGCAGCTGCTGCACTTGGATAACAAGTAATTCAAGGCACGCACTTAACAGAAATGTTAAACTGTAACAAGCACTATTTGAGGATTAACAGGAAATTTTTTTTGAAGATTTCAAGGGAATTCAACTTTCAGTATAATGTACCTAATCTGAAGTATTTATAAACAGCTCATCCGAACCTCATTTGTCATAGACTTTTAAGTTTATTGTTGGGACCTATAATAGGACCATTTGTTTTTTGTCTTTAAAATTATTGTAGGCCAGGTGCAATGGCTCACACTTGTAATCCCAGCACTTTGGGAGGTTAAGGTGGGTGAATCAAGTGAGGTCAGGAGTTCGAGACCAGCCTGGCCAATGTGGTGAAACCCCATCTCTACCAAAAATACAAAAAAATTAGCCAAGCGTGGTGGCAGGTGCCTGTAGTCCCAGCTACTTGGGAGGCTGAGGCAGAAGAATTGCCTGCACCCAGCAGGCAGAGGTTGTAGTGAGCCAAGATTGCACCATTGCACTCTAGCCTGGGCAACAGAGCAAGACTTTGTCTCAAAAAAATTAAAAAATTATTGTAAATATCTTTTTGCACAGATATTGTAAATATCTTTTTCATTAAATGTACTCCAAGGTAAGTCTTGACTCTAGTATAGGACAAGATTGTACACTAACACTAGCAAGAATCTGCTTTTCCATTTTGTCTGAAATGTGAGCCATGTTGTGTAGGCCTGCTTTGAGGTTAACATTGCCAGGATGAATCTCCTAGAGAGCCAAATGCAATTTTTTTCAGTATTTAGTAGTAAAAGATATGAATGCATTAATGGCAATACATTTCTGGTTTAATCAAATTAAGGATGTTTTCTAGTTGTGCCTGAATGCTGGCAGTTTAGTAAGTTTTGACAATTGTTTAAATATGTGATGTTAAGCTTAGGTTTAAAAAAGTAAAGCTGGTAAACTGGGTCTTTGTCATTTGCTTTTTAAAAAATATATATAAATGCTAATGTGTTTGGTGCAAATAAATAAGTAAATAAAAACTTGGTTTGACCACTGAACGCAATGCATAATCCAGGACTGACTCCTATGCTGAGGATGAACGTGATGGGAGATTCTCTCTCAGGAATACTATTGAGCCATTCAACAAAACTTTAATATGGACTATAGATTATGAAAAGAAATTCTGTATCAATGTTAAATTTTCTGCATTTGATATCTCTGCTATGGATATTTTGAAGCATATTTTTATTAATATGAAAACACACTGAAGTATTACAACAAAAGGGCCATAAAAAATTCAAGCAACCTCTTTTGGATGGTTTAGGGAAAAAAATTGTATATCATCGTGGTGGCTTATGCCTGTAATCCCAGCACTTTGGGAGCCCAAGATGGGAGGATCGCTTGAGGACAGGAGTTCAAGACCAGCCTGGTCAACATAGCAAGACCTTGTCTCTTTTTAAAAGAAAAGAAAATGTGACAAAACGTTTTAAAAAAAAAATAGGTAATCTGGTAAAACGTATAGGAGAATTCTTTGTATATATTGTTTTCACAGTTTTTCTGGAAGTTTAAATTATTACAAAAGATAAAGTTCTTTAGAAAGACCACTAGGCTTAGACTCAGGAGTTCTGGTTTCAGATTCAGATTTCCCATTATCCATCTGAGTCACATTTATCATTTCACATAACTTCTCTGGACCATGCCCATCTTCTGTAAAATACAGAAGTTATTTAAGTGTGGATTGGCATTTCATTATAGAAACAAATATCTCACTCATTCCCCTACACTGAGTGGTTTCTACTTCCTCCCTATTATGAACAGTGCTGTAGTGAACGGCTGTCTTCGTGGTTCCCTGTGCTCATGTGCAGGTGTGTCCTAGGGCATAGCATGTTGATCCGTGTGGATCAACTAAAAAACATAACATCAAGTGAAAACAAGTACACTGAAAATACATTTAATATGATTCCATTTATGTAAATTTTCAAACACTAACATACATCATGAAAGTACAAAAGCATACATCAGATTGATATATGCTAGCATCACCATAGAGCTTACCTTTGGGCAGAAAGGGAGGAAGAAGGCAGGAGTAGAGTGGGCTGTAGTTACATCTATGTTTTATCTCCTTGAGAGAGTGAGTTTCATCTACGGTAAGGGTGGGTTCGGCTAACGATTCTTTCTGTCTTCCAGCTCTAATGATTTATAATAAAGTTAGATTTGTAATCTAAAAATACTTTATCCCCTTTACCCTGCTTGTGAGTGTGTATAGATTTAACAGAATTCAACAAGTATGTACTGAGAAGATTATCTACCCAGGGCATTGAGCTACCTTCAGTGTAGTCGGAGAGAAATAAAACAAGGTTTGGAGTGACTTGAAGGAAAGAGGAGTCTGATGTGGTATTAAAGAAAAGCTTGGTTAATCATTTCCTTGAGATAATGGCACATAAGCTACAATTAAAGGAGGAAATGGACATATGAGGGAGGGAGGACTTTGTTAGAGCTATGCTTTTAGGCACATATTCCTTATGCAAACATTCAGTCTTAGCATTGTTGGCTCAGTGAACTGCCCAAGAAAATTACATTCCAGAAAGAAACATGTTATTGCAATGGGAATTGATTGGTCCTCCATGAGTACCTACAATTGAATTCTATGCATTAAAATGGCAGAAAAACACATACACATAGAAAATAGTTTTAATCAAGGACAGTATCATTCAAAGCAAAACACAGTGGAAATTCGGTAATTATCCTGTGAGTTTCTGCAACTTAATAACCAAACTGGATAATTCAAGCAAGGAGTTCATCTGTTGATGTGCACACACCCTTATTAGCAAAACCTATCTCCCTACCTCTCAGAGTCAACTTGGGTAAATGTGAACAAAAGAGTTCATCCATCGGGGCTCTTTCATTACCAAAAAATAGAAAAACTGACTCAAATGAACTTAAATGAAGCTAAAAGGTTCAAGAATAGATTTTTAACTTCAAGCACACCTTGATCTAGGATCTCAGGCAATGGCATTGTAGGGGAGCCTAAAGACCCCCTCTACCCATATTTGGGGTTTGTTGTTGACTTTTTTTTTTTTTTTTTTTTTTTTTGAGGAATCTCTGTCACCCAGCCTGGAGCGCAGTGGCATGATCTTGGCTCACTGCAACGTCTGCCTCCTGGGTCCAAGCAATTCTTGAACCCTCCTGAGTAGCTGGGATTACAGGTACACACCATTATGCCCGGCTAATTTTTGTATTTTTAGTAGAGGTGGGGTTTTACTATGTTGGCCAGACTGGTCTCGAACTCCTGACTTCAAGTGATCCACCTGCCTCAGTCTCCCAAAATGCTGGGATTACAGACGTGAGCCACCGCACCTGGCCCATCATTGTTTTTAAGTGGAAGCTTCTGCTGGGTTTAGGAGCTGTTACTGAAGCGAACTTCGGTGACACAGCAAAGTCAAACACTGATATCAGGATTTGCAGCTGGAGAAAGTGAGGCATTTATTGCAGGGAACCAAGCAAGCAGAATTGGCAGCTGGTGCTTAAGATCAGAACTCCCTAAGGACTTACAGGTAAGAGTTTTTAAACATAGGGAGGCAGGCTGGGCATGGTGGCTCACACCTGTAATCCCAGCACTTTGGGAGGCTGAGTGGGAGGATTGTCTGAGCCCAGGAGTTTGAAACCAGCCTGGGCAATATGGTAAGATCCTGTCTTTATTAAAAAATAATAATAAATATTTTTTTAAAAGATGGGGAGGCAGAGGTTACAGGCAAAATTATAAATTAATACGCGAAGGTTATATATTAAGTTGGCCTAAAAAGGCAGGACATTTCAAAGTGGGGTGTGGGATGGAGGTGGCCCACAGGTCATAGGTGGATTCAAAGATTCTCTGATTGGTGATTGGTTAGGGAAGCAAAGCTTTGTCTAAAAACCTGGGATCAGCAGGAAGACATGTTGAGCTCTGGCCTGTGGGCATAACTTCCTCCAGGACCCTCAGGAAGAAATTTAGGGCAAAGAACGGTGATCAGAGTTCGGTTCTCAGTGCCCCCTTATCTATATGTCAGTAGATAACATTTTCCATTGGGTGGCGGTCCAGGTTTCTGAAAAACAACTTGAGGACAGAGCTGGTAGCTTTAGTTTCTACATGGAACCAAACATTTTGGAACCTTAACTTCTCTAGCTATTATTTTAAGCTGTTTTACCTTCTGGCTTATCAGGTTGCTCCTGTATTTCTCAAGGCTAGTTGGGTGCCTGGAATTTCCCTTGAAGGAACTCAAGATTTTCCTTTATTTCCATGTTTGAAGGAGGTCCCCAGGAAGCCCCTAAGAGAGTTCCCTGTTCCATCTCACCAAATTGATACAAGATAGATTAATAGGACAAAAGCATACAGGCTTTATTAATTTTAAATATACATGGGGATCCTCACAAGAGAGGGAAGACCCAAAGTAGAAAGCTTTTATACTTTTCAGGCAAAGAATGATACATTTTGTGTAGAAATGATAAGACGGAAGAGTCTGGGCTAGGAGCAGTAAATTCCAGGGGAATCATTAAGAGATATATGGAGGGCTGTAAGGCTAGTGAAAGAGGATTATTTTAATCAGCTCGTTTATTCAGATCCATTGCAGCATCACTTCTCAGTCACGGCTAATAAGGGTTATCTTCTCAAGCTGGGACAGGTAAGGCAGCTTCCTTCTTTTTTTTGCTTTTAGTCTGGGATACATGTACAGAATGCGAAGGTTTGTTACATAGGTATACATGTGCCATGGTGGTTTGCTGCACCCATCAACCTGTCGTCTAGGTTTTAAGCCCTGTGTACACTAGGTATTTACCCTAATGCTCTCCCTCTCCTTATCCCCCACCCCCTAACAGGCCCAGGTGTGTGATGTTTCCCTCCCTGCGTCCATGTGTTTTCATTGTTCATCTCCCACTTATGAGTGAGAACATGCGGCGTTTGGTTTTCTGTTCCTGTGCTTGTTTGCTGAGAATGATGGCCTCCAGCTTCATCCATGTCCCTGCAAAGGACAGGAACTCATCCTTTTTATGGCTGCACCTTCCTTTCTTTTTTAAAGAGATGAGATGTCACTCTGTTACTCAGGCTGGAAGGGAGAGGTGTGATCCTAGCTCACTGCAGCCTTGAACTCCTGGGCTCAAGCAATCCTGCCTCAGACTCCCGAGTAGCTGGGACTACAGGTGTGCACCACCACGCCTGGCTTGAAGGCAGCTTTCTCACAGGAATTTTTATGGCTTGCTATAGGTAAGAAAGGACAGTTCAGGTGGTGCTTTCTGCAACTGCTGCTTCTCAAGTGTTTTCAGCTAGAAATAATCAAAGTGCAAGCTGAGCATTTTGGGGTATTGTATCCTTCTTCAGCATCGAGACTGTTTCTCCCCATTCCTTGACTTGTCTTCTGCAATGTTGGCATCATTTCTAGGCTTACAGATATAACTCCAGACTCAGGTCATCCTTACTGTTACAGTCCTGGAAAAATGAGACACCCTTAGCTCAGTAGTTCCCACACAAATTCCAATATTTAGGTTGCTTGGCATAACTGGAGTCACATGCTTATCCCTGAACTAAGTAAGCATTGTTGCCAGAAAATATGGTATTCTCATTGGCCAGGTCAAGTCACATGCTCACCAAAGAAGTGATGGGGGGCTGGCTCCATACTTGCACATATGGGGGAGGAGGTGTTCTCAGTCAACACTTCTCAACCCTGAATGTGCATTCAAATTGCCAGGGGAGCTTTTAAAATCAAATTCTTCTCAGCACTTTGGGAGGCCCAGGTGGGCAGGTGACTTGAGGTCAGGAGTTTGAGATCAGCCTGGCCAACATGGTGAAACCCTGTCTCTACTGAAAATACAAAAATTAGCTGGGCATGGTGGAGTGCTTTTGTAGTCCTAGCTACTAGGGAGGCTGAGGCAGGAGAATCACTTGAACCTGGGAGGTGGAGGTTGCAATGAGCTGAGATCATGCCACTGCACTCCAGCCTGGGTGGCAGAGCGAGACCCTGGCTCAAAAAAATAAATAAAATAAAAAATAAAATGCCGATTCTGATTCAGCAGTTCTGGAATAGGCCCAGAGACGCTGCATTTACAACAGCCCTTGTCAGATCAGACTCCCAACGTGCATACTAATCTGCTAAGGGTTTCGAGTGTAGTTGCTGGTGGACCTAATGAGGGGCCTAGTGTGAAATGAGAATGTGGGGCCCATCATTCAACAATTATTAAGAATTGTAAGAAAGTGATAGCAAAGCACTTAGCCAAACACAGAGCTATTCTACGCTTGGAGTGTGTTCGGTTCACAGGTCACGTGCCCATGGAGGCAGCCTTGATTGTAGCCTTCCGTTTTGATGAGTTTGAGTTGGGACCAGAGCAGGATTGCTGTGAACAGTAGGGAAGAGACAGAGGCAAAACCTGTGGTCCTTCGCTGCTCTCCTCCCAAACAGATTTGGCCTCATCTTTGAATGTTGAACATTTGAAAACCAACCATCGTTCTGCAGGAGCACTAGTTATCTGCCTGTTTGTGGAGCCCGTATGTCTCACTCCAATTCCCATCAGAAGAGCCCTGAAGTGCTTATGTTTTATCCTTAATTGCCACTGACTTTGCCCGCATATTAGGCTAGATGTTCTTGCTCTGTGTCTCCAAAGGCCTTTATGCTTTCACAACCATAACCCTTTGAACGTATTACTTCCATTAACTGGTTTGGTTGTCTCTCTTTCCTCCTGAACTATAAGTTCAAGGACGGGTAGAAACAGTGTCTGTCTTATTTGTCTTTGTAGCCCCTTTTTTAGTATGGTGCCTGGAGCAATGTTTTCTAAATATACATGAACTGAGTTGACAATTATAGTAATAGTTAACAATAGTTCGGTTGTCTGTTTTTTTTTTTCTGGACTATAAGTTCAAGGAGGGGTAGAGAGAGCGTCTGTCTGGTTTATCTTTGTGGCCCCTTTTCTTTAGTATAGTGCCTGGAGTATTGTTTTCTAAATATTCATTAACTGAGCTGACAATTATAGTAATAGTTAACATATTTGGCATTGTCAGATGTTTTAACTTTAGCCATTTTGGAGGGTGAGAAGTGGGATCCTATTGTGGTTTTCATTTGCATTTCCCTGATGACTAATGAGTTGAGCACCATCTCACGTATTTATTGACCTTTTGAATACCCTCTGTATTATTGTACTAGGGTTGTCATAACAGGGTACCACAGACTGGGTGACCCAGACAACAGAAATTTATTTTCTCACAATTTTGGAGGGCAGAAGTCTAGAAGATGAAGGGGTTGGCAGGGTTGCTTTCTTCTGAGGCCTTCCTTCCTGACATGCAGAGGGCTGTGTTCTCCCTGAGTCTTCCTGTGGTCTTCCCCTGTTTGTGTGTGTCCTAGTCTCCCCTTTATAAGGACAGCAGTCGTATTGAATTGGGGCCCACCCTAGTGACCTCATTTTAACCTAATTACTTCTTTAAAGACCCTATCTCCAAATGCAGTCACATTCTGAGGTACTGGAGTTGGAGCTTCAACATATGCACCTGGGGGACACAATTCAGCTCATAACCTCTTTTGGTATGGGTGTCTAGTCAAGTCTCTTGTCCATTTTTCTTTTGAGTTATCTGCTGATAGGAGCTCTTGATAATCTCTTTGACTCAAGCCTTTTCTTCAAGCCTTTTGCTGTTGGTTACATGGGTTAAAAATATCTCCATCCATTCTCCTAAGGATATCGTCTAATAAATTTTTCCATACATATTGCTCTTCTCTGTATGTCAGATCTAAAGGTGGGAACTACAAAACTTAAATACAATGGGAATGATCGGATCATGAGGTAGCAGGGGCCAAGTGGCAGCACTCAACTGTCAAAGGCACGGTGGGTGTAGGTCAGAGGCAAAGCAGCAATCAGAATAGTCTGACTAATTGGCTAATTTATCACGGCAGAGACCAACACTGAGCCCTTGATATGACACCATTCTTCGGGGTGATCAGCCAGCCACCTGGTGGCAGGTTGATTATATTGGACCTCTTCCGTCATGGAAAGGGCAGAGGTTTGTCCTCGCTGGAACAGACACTGGGTTTGCCTATCCTGCATGCAATGCTTCTGCCAAGACTACCATCCATGGACTCACAGAATGCCTTATCCACCGTCATGGTATTCCACACAGCATTGCCTCTGACCAAGGCACTCACTTTACAGGTAAAGGAGTGTGGCAGTGGCCTCATCCTTATGGAATTCACTGGTCTTACCATGTTCCCCAGCACCCTGAGCCAGCTGGATTGATATAATCGTGGAATGGCCTTTTGAAGTTACAATGCCCACTACGGGACAATATTTTGCAGGGCTGGGGCAAAGTTCTCCAGAAGGCCAGGTATCCTCTGAATCAGTGTCTGATATATGGTACTGTTTCTCCCATAGCCAAGATTCACGGGCCCAGGAATCAAGGGGTGGAAGTAGAAGTGGCACCACTCACCGTCGCCCCTAGTGACCCACTAGCAAATGTATTGCTTCCTGTTCCCACAACATTATGTTCCTCTGGCCTAGAGGTCTTAGTTCCAGAGGGAAGAATGCTGCCACCAGGAAACACAACAATGATTCCATTAAACTGGAAGTTAAGATCGCCACCTGGGCACTTTGGGCTCCTCCTACCTTTAAGTGAACAGACTAAGAAGGGAGTTACAGTGTTGGCTGGGGTGACTGACCCAGACTATCAAGATGAAATCAGGCCACTACTGATTTCAGTAGGTAAGGAAGAGTATGCATGGGATACAGGAGATCCATTAGGGCATCTCTTAGTGTTACCATGCCCTGTGGTTAAGGTCAATGGGGAACTACAACAGCCCAATCCAGGCAGGACTACAAATCTACAAATGACCCAGACTCTTCTGGAATGAAGGTTTGGGTGACTCCACCAGGGGGAAAAAAAATATATATATATATATATATATATATATATTACACTGCAACCTCCACCTCCAGGGTTCAAATGATTCTCCTACCTCAGCCTCCCTAGCAGCTGGGATAACAGGCACATGCCACTATGCATAGCTAATTTTTAGAATTTTAGTAGAAACAGTGTTTCACCATGTTGGCCAACCTAGTCTCGAACTCCTGGCCTCAAGCAATCCACCCTCCTCAGCCTCCCAAAGTGCTGGGATTACAGGTATGAGCCACCATGCCTTGCCCCCTCTGCATCTTTCTGCCCCATCCACAGAGTACCCATTCTCTTCTTCCTCCAAGTCATTCTTCTATTTCAAGAGTGACTTAAAGAGAGGATTAGGTCAATGTTTTCAGTTCCTCAATAGTTCTCTTTATAGTCCAGGACAAAGGACAACTGTCTTCCCTAGACATAATATGCCTCTCTGCCTTTGTCCTCTGCCTGAAAAACCCTTCTTGCATCTGCTGCTGTTTTTTTGTTTGTTGATTGGTTTTTAAGTTACCTTGAGCTTACAGTAATCTTTACGCCAAAGTGACATATTTTGAGGTGACCTGTTCTACCTCCATTCACACCTTATGAATGTCTCATAGGAATTATGCAAGCCTCTCCAAGCTTAACCTGTATTTGACTCTTTGCTTCTAACCATACTATTCCATCTCCATAAGGGTCCCTCCGCACTCCTTTGCACCTGCAAAGTTCCTATTCATCCCCCTGGACCCACCTCAAGAGTTGCATCCACACCCAGTGCCACGCTGTTTTTGATTCCCTAAGAATGAGTCAGATCCTTTTCGGATTATTGCCAAAGCAGTGTGTATATTTTATAACTTACTCTTGCACATCTCATGCTTTTAGAAAAATCTTTATATCTGTTTTCCTCACAAAACTGAGAACAGACTGAGGACATGAAATGTCCACCCATATTGATATTCTTAGCAATTAGCATTGCACACTGAATGACTGATTAAACAAATGTTCAAATATGAGCTTAAGGAAGATTAAATTGGGAAAAGTGATTAGGAGAATAATTCAAAGGCAATGAAATCAAGTACTAGTAATGACAATAGGAATACATAGAATATCAAGGTGGCAAAGTTAAAAGGATTTAACAACCAAGTAAAAGTTAGGAAGGACAGAGGAAAAATGGAATTGACTCCAGGTCAAAATTTTTTAGTTCTACAGGCTTTTGAAAATCTAAAGGAAGTTAAAAACATTCATTCCTGAAAAAAATGCACATAGGCTTTTTTGCATATTAAATGAGGAGAGTCCTTTCTTAAATGTCCGCGACTCAAGTTTACAGACAATTACTTTAAAACCATGAGACTGGATGGTTTGCAAGGTAGTGATACCATTAACTGACCTATGAACATCTTGAAAAATAGCTGGGTTAGAGGAGTAGAGGAAAGTTAAGTTTTGATCATATATTAAGTTGGTGCAAAAGTAATTGTGGCTTTTCCATTAAAAGTGATAGAAAAACCACAATTACTTTTGCACCAACCTAAATAGAAGCCCCTATAGTGTTGATGAATTTGTCTACTTTGGAGAGACCTGAGGTGCAGGACGTGTAGTAACTTGCAGCGGTGCTGAGGCACATTCGAATCCTGAGGCACTGCTATAAAACAGCAACTCACTTGGTAGCCCAGCGGAATGCCTAGCAAATAAACCTCAACTGTTGTATATATTGGTCCTACCAAAGTGAAAAAGATCAGTTTATGAAGTGGGCATAGGCAAAGGAAACTCAAAACTCTAAAGGGTAAATTTAAATTATTGACACAAGCATTTCCCATGAGAGAATTTGTAGATATATTAATTCATCTTGACTATGATGGTTTGCTCTGAGTTTGGAGGCAGAGGTGTTTAAGTTGAAATAGTACTGGAAAAGAAACTGAAATTAGGATTGTGATTTGAGAGTGTTTCTTGCTAAGGAGTGCATTTCATAGATCTAAGTGTGAGATTACTAAATGTGATAAGCAGAATTCTAAGACAGCTCATGATTCTCCTCTACTTGTATGCACACTGTGTGTAATGCCCTCCTCTTGAGTGTGGGTGGAAATTGTGACCTGTTTCTAATCAGCGGAATATGGTGAAGGTGACAGGGATATCACGCCTGTAGTTGTGCTTTTTTTTTTTTTTTTTTTGAGATGGAGTTTTGCTCTTGTTGCCCGGGCTGGAGTGCAGTGGCACGATCTTGGCTCACTACAATCTCTGCCTCCCAGGTGCAAGCGATTCTCCTGCCTCAGCCTCCTGAGTAGCTAGGATTACAGGCATGCACCACCATGCCCAGCTAATTTTGTATTTTAAGTAGAGATGGGGTTTCACCATGTGGGACAGGCTGGTTTCGAACTCCTTACCTCAAGTGATCCACCCACCTCAGCCTCCCAAAGTGCTGGGATTACAGGTGTGAGCCACCACACCCGGCCAATTGTGCTATTTTATATGGCAAAAGTGAAGGTATCTTGAGGCTGTAATTAAGGTCCCTAATCGGTTAACTTTGTGTTAATCAAAAGGGAGCTTATCTAGGATAGACCTGATCTAATCAGATGAGCCCTTTAAAAGAAGGACTGAAGCCCTCCCTGAGTTCAAAGAAATCTTCTTGCTTGCCTTGAAGAAGCAAGCCACCAAGAGTTCTGCAGATGCAAGGAAATAAATTCAGCCAACAACCTTGTGAACTTGAAAGAGGACAACAAGCCACAGATGCTGTTATGTCCCTGGTCCACACTGTGACTGCAGCCCTGTGAGACTCCAAACAGAGAACTTCATTAAGTTGTGCCTAGACTTCTGAGCTGCCAAAACCATAGATGATAATGTATCGTTTCAAGCCCCTACATTTATGGCAATTCATGACGCAGCAGTGGAACACGGATATACCAAAGGAAAGAAAATATGGAGAGAAACAAGGACAGTTAAAAAAAAGTTCTGATGAAAGTACCTGCCTTTGAACGACTGAGGAAAAAAATAAGGACAGTAAGGGGGATTTAAGGGGAGGGTGATCAGGCAGAGACATCCAGAAAATAATACGGCAGACTAAGACTGATACAGGAAGCTCTCTCTAACTCCAAACACATAGAAATCATATTTTTTTCCTTTTTTTCTTGATGATCTAAACAAATTTTTTAATTGTTTAAAATATATAGCCAAGCCAAAAGTAGGAAAGAAATATCCCATGTGCCAGAAATGAAAAGAGGCTCAAAGTAAGGGCATCAAGTGAGAGAGAAAACAGAACAGCTCACAGGAGTGAAAGAAACAATTATACACCTTCGGGACTGGAGTTTTAATACTGCTTAGGAGAGTAAGTGATCGGTCTTGGATCTGTGCTTGATGGAAAGCTTGAACAACCCTGGGAACCACACAGGACTGTCCCATTAGTGAGAATGGGAAAGGAAAACTCCACCAAAACAACACAATAAGACAATAAAAAGAAGTAAGAAGTAGATGTGAAGAGACAAAGGTTTCGTTATTTTTAGGTGATTTAATCATTTGCATTTAAAAGGTTCAAGATAAACTATTATAACCAATAAAATAAACTGTTTTAACAGACTGTTATAATAGTTTACCAGAACAAGATCAGTGTATAAAAAGAGATCGAGACCATCCTGGTCAACATGGTGAAACCCCGTCTCTACTAAAAATACAAAAAATTAGCTGGGCATGGTGGTGCGTGCCTGTAATCCCAGCTACTCAGGAGGCTGAGGCAGGAGAATTGCCTGAACCCAGGAGGCGGAGGTTGTGGTGAGCCGAGATCGCGCCATTGCACTCCAGCCTGGGTAACAAGAGCAAAACTCCATCTAAAAAAAAAATAAATAAAAAAAAAAGCATTAGTGGGCCAGACGTGGTGGCTCACGCCTATAATCCCAGCACTCTGGGAGGCTGAGGCAGACGAATTGTTTGAGTACAGGAGTTTGAGACCAGCCTGGGCAACATAGCAAAACCCTGCCTCTACTAAAAACACAAAAAAGTTAACTGGGAGTAGTGTTACATGCCTATAGTCCCAGCTACTCAGGAGGCTGAGATGGGAGGATCACCTGAGCCCAGAAGGTCGAGGATGCAGTGAGCCAACATCGTGCCACTGCACTGCAGCCTGGGTGACAATGCAAGACTCTGTCTCAAAAAAAAAAGTATTCCTTGGTTTCAGCAACATCCAATAAAAAAATATAATCAAAATATTTCATTTATCATAACGACAAACAACAATGTGAGAATTAACATAAGTAATGCCAGAACTTTGTGTGTAAAAAATTTTAGGTAAACATTATTTATAAAATAACTATACCACACATATAGCTCAAAATTCAGATACAAAAAGAAATATTACTTTAAAATCTCCTACCACCTTTCCCAGCCACACAATGGGGTGGTCACCCTTTGTTTCTTTTGCATATTTTTTTTTAAGAGATATCCTAGGCATACATAGGTAAATATTTTTTTCTTATTGTTTTACAAAATGACAGCATAGTAGAACATTAATCTGCACTTCACTTTTTTCACATATAAATATATCTTGGGGATAATTTCGTATCATTACAAATAAAATGATTTCATTCTTTTAAAATGAGGCATCATATTCCTTGTATACAACCAATCCCATATAAATGGAAATTGGTGCAAACAATGTTATTGCAAAAATCCCTACACATTATTTTCCACATTTCTATGTGCAAGAATATCTTACGTTCAAATTGTTAGATGAGAAAGTGTTAAGTCAAAGGTTATATGGAGTTAAAATTTTGATAGATAAGACAATAGACCTCCATAGAGGTTATGCTAATGTACATGGCCACCAGCAGTATAGGTTAATGTACTGTTTTCTCCCAATTTTCTCTCCATCTTAGTGGGTTTTAACAAATTTTGATCTTTGCCAATAGGATATGTAAAAAATGGCCTCATGCAAATAAAACAGGGAAAGGAATATCGCTTCACATCCACTAGAATGGCTATAATCAGAAAGATATAACAACAGGTTTTGGTGAGGCTATGGAAAAATCAGAACCTTCATATACTACTGACAGTAGGAATTTAAAATGAGGCAGCCACTTTGGAAAACAGTCTGGCAGTTTCTTGAAACTTAAACATACTGTTTGACCCAACAGTTTTACTCCTAGGGATATACGCAAGACAAATGAAAACTTATGTCCATGCAAAAATGTGTCTATGACTATTCATAGCAACATCATCATTCTACCAAACAGTAGAATAATCAAAATATCTGTTATCCCAAGAAAATGAATAGAAAATAAGTAATTAATAAAAATAGACAATTCGTAGGAGGAGAAACCTGAAAGGCTAATAGATATATGAAAAGATGTTCAACTTGACTATTAATAATAGAAATGTACATTAAAACTATATCAAGACCATTTTTGCAATAGTTTCACAGTTGTGCAACCATCACTACAATCAATTTTATTTATTTGTTTGTTTGAAATGGAGTTTCCCTCTTGTTGCCCAGGCTGGAGTGCAAGGGAGTGACCTTGGCTCATAGCAACCTCTGGGAGGCTGAGGCAGGAGAGTCATTTGAACCCGGAAGGTGGAGGCTGCAGTGAGCTGAGATCATGCCACTGCACTTCAGTCTGGGCAACATAGCAAGACTCTGTTTTTTAAAAAAAAAGAAAAAAATGAGAGATCTACTATGTACATTATAGAATGAAGTTTGTGTCATGTGGTAAGGGAAAACCAAAGATAGATGGATGGATAGAGAAATAGAATAACTCAATTTTGTTTAAATATAGAATATATTTTCTATATGGTTTAAATAAAAAAAATACCTAAAATGCTTTTATATATCTATAAAGGCATGAAGAAAAATATGGAAAGATTCTCATAAAACTATTATTTGGGAAGGAGAGACTGGAAGGGAAAGGAAATATTATTAAAATTTGATACTCCTCTGCAGCGTTTGATTTGTAGAAAGGGATACTTGAGATTACTCCTGTCTCAGTTTTAGTAGGGGTCCTACAGGCCAAAATAAAAAATGAATGCATTCCCCGCTGAAGACAGTGGTACTTTGGACCAGTGACTTCTGGTGTGTCACATGCTTCCCCTTGTCCTAAGCTGAGCATTCATCGTCCCTGTTCCACTGTATTACATCCTTGCTGGGGGGTGTAGGTAATCTGGCTTTTTGTGTTTGTTTTTAGGCTGTGGATACAAAGGAGCTATATTTCAGTAGGTAGCCACCACTGCTCATTTTTCAGAGCGCTTGGCTCTAAGCTGGATGCCGTGATTGGACAGGACTTTGGGTGTCTCACTTGGGAAATCAGAGTATTTTCTATTTATGAGAAGCATGGGGAAAAGGGATATTTGAAGCCAGAAGAGGGAAATGTAGAAAAGAATCTTAATGATTGTACATCCACATTTCAGAGTGCTTTCCGTAGGGCTTCTGTTGATATACTCTATAACAAACCAAAAACAAAAAAACAACAGCCACAAAAAATGAGGAACATATGTGTGGTTTTGTGTGGAATGTTTGTGAGAAATTTGCCTTTTATGCGAACACTCCCTTTTTTATAAGAACTTGCCAAAATTTTACACCACTAAAAGTTCTGGCTCTGATGACCAGGTAACCAGCCCATGACATGATGCAATCTGTGAATCCTGTAACATATGTTTATGTTTAGCTGCTAAGAATAGCAGAGCCAGTTTGTGAATAAAGTTTATACTGTGCAGAACCCTGCAGCTATCACAGCTTTAAATTTGCCTCATGTCTCACTTTACTTTTTAACCTTTATGTTCATTTAACAAGGCTTCCAGCAATCCAAAAACATCTTGAAAATGCATTGTTCCTCTCCAAGGCTGCTGCATTTTTATATTTTTTCCATGAGGATTTTTTTTTTTTTTCTTCCCAGAGTCTCACTTTGTTGCCCAGGCTGGAGTGCAGTGGTGCCAGCTTGGCTCACTGCAACCTCTGCCTCCCAGGTTCAAGCCATTCCCCTGCCTCAGCTTCCTGAGCAGCTAGAATTACAGGTGTATGCCACCATGCCTAGCTAAGTTTTGTATTTTCAGTAGAGGTGGGATTTCTCCATGTTGGCGAGGCCAGTCTTGAACTCTTGTCCTCAGGTGATCCACCCACTTCAGCCTCCCACAATGCTGAGATTATAGGTATGAGCGACTGAGCCTGGCCAGTTTGTTCATCTGTAAACAATGTTTGTGCTTGTTAAATGTCAGTTGTGGAGAATTTATAAGTCTACATCTTAAGAATTATGAAGATTATTCATAATCTGAGAATCTGTTATTGCACTATTTTAATTTTATATAAACTTTTTCAACACATAACACTACAAATATATTCAGGAGTTATGTTGGTGGCCTATAAGTTTAATATTTTGGAGAGATGAGTATAAAACTAATAAAAAAACTTCTAGAAATGAAACTTTTACAAAGTGAGGCAGCAAGGCTGAGCAGTTAATCTTAGACGCTGAGTTTCCTCATTATAAGTAAAAGTTTAAAATCATGTTAAAACCTTCTTGCCAAGCTTAACAAGTGCCAGCATTCATTTGATGCCCTAAATCACTATGTTGGCAACCACCTCTTAGTATTTATCCTGACAAGTGACACTTTAGGAAAAGCACATCTCAGTTATTCATAGAATAGTGTGATTAAGTATTTTCAGGGTGTTTGGTATCAGCAATGAACCAAATTAGACATTTAAAGTAATGGAAATATACCAGAAATGGAAACTGAACTAGTATTTCCTAGAAAAGAGTTTGTCACTGTCACTGTGGTTATCCACTTAATTGAGCTTTTGATTTGCAAGTACATTCATTTACCTAACAGCTATACAGAAGACCATGTCACACCCATAGACTTAGAAATGATTACCCTAACAATGATAGTTGACATTTTGGGTTGTAGATGAGGCTCTTGCTTCAGCAAGCATTCTCTACCATCTAGGGTTTATTCTTTAAAAAGCACAGAAGCAAAGTTGATTTTTGTTTTTGTTTTTTTCTCCAACTAGGCAAGCAACCACTGACAAAAGCCAGGCCTGTGTTAGTGAAACTCCTAGGTAATAAAAGGAGGATAAGGCAGAGAAAAGAAGAGGGGAAATAGAAAGGTCTCTACAGATGGTTAGATTTTATACAGAAAGGTTAATGACTTGCTAAGAAAAATTATATTTAATATTTCAACTAATTTTTAACTGTCCAAAAGTGTGAAGATTGAACAACAGCTATAATCCTGTTGAATTGGCCGAAAAGAATGGGATCTCTCTAGAACAAGTCAGTTCAACTCAGTAAATACTTATTGATACCTGCCCTGTGCCACTCAGTGTGCCAGATGCTGATGATAAGGGATCCTGGCATGCATAGAGTTCATAATCCAGGGAGCAGGCAGGATAAGAGAACCACTGATAAAGTAGGAATTAGTGCAAGTTTTCACTTGATAATGTAACTCTAAGTTAAATAATATACTGACAGACCTGCAGCATGATGATTTCTCAAGTAATATTTACGTAAGAGTGGTCATCTTCTGGCTCCTTTTTTCTTGCATCTAGGGAAAAGGAGATAATAAAGAAAGCTATCATTGTTACCTGCATCTTACTGTGTTCTCATAATTTGTCATGCTTAACGACCAGATTCAAGTTCTTTCCTGAATAGCCCTCATCTGTTCCCTCAAAGAATATGCCTCAGATGCATTTGGAACACCATTTTGTGTCTGACTTCCACAATTTCCCAAGATGCTGCCATTAGGAGTTAATAGAGCAGTGGTCTTTCAACATTTTAGATGGTGTACTTCTTCAGGAAAAAAAAAAAAAAAGCATTTTTGAGAAACATCCTCAACATATGTTTGGTTGTTTCTTTATTTCCTTATGAAATATATGCATATGTATATGTATATGTGTGTACACATATACATGCACACACACACATACATATCAATTAAATTTTAAATGAGATAAAGGGCAAAATACATTTTTGAAATTATTGATTTATTAACAAAATTAAAAGCCTCCCTTCTCACTAAAAAGTATTGAAAAATCCATGAATTATGCAAGATTGTTACAACATTTGGTTATAAGAATCTTGTTATTCCTGATATCAGTTGTCATTTTAAATTAATGAGAAGCTGCCGCATTTTTGTATTTTTTAACAAGTAGATTCAACATTCACTGAACCGCTCAAAGATTGAAACAAAATAGCAAATTGTTTCCAAGTTTTTAAAAGTATTTTCTGTAGATGACAATCATATAATATTCAGTAAGAAAAACACACTTTGGCAACATAATGGCAACGCTTTGAAATATTTGTTTTCAAATGGTCTCTTCATAACAAGATATCACTTGGTGTGAAAATTTCCTTGAAGAAACAACAACAAATAAACCTCTGGGGTTTTTTGTTCTACAAACAGATCTTTTAGATAACATATACTGAGAGCCATATATCAAAACAGAAAGGATCAGCAAATTTGGGATATTTGTGGGGTTTTTTGGTAAAAATAAATAAAATGTCTCACTTTAAGACGACTTTTAAAAACTTTGTTACAAATGATTTTTACCATTATGTATCATCTCATTACAAAGTAATATTAAGATTCTAGGGTCTACAATTTAAAAGATTTCAATTAAATTATTTATGTAGATAAATTACTAAAGCATGTAAACTACAATATGTCACAATCCCATAAAGACAATCTACTGTACATTGTTGATTCTAAGATGTACATTTTTCACATTTAACACCTCAAACATTGGGAGCGGTTTTAAGGTGATGCCCAGAAGTATGGTTTGTAGTTACCTGCTTGTTTGGGCTCAGCAAACCTGGATTGGGCTCAGTGGACTAGAAGAAAACTCCAGACACAAGTAGGTGGGGGGAGGAGGGTCTTACAAAAAAATTCTATAGATAATATACATACGTCTAAAATCTAAAAGATATCTCTAAAATTTTAGTTAAAAAGATTCTAAATTTTGAGAAAACATTGTCATTGTTTACCTGGCAGTTCTTTTTATTTCTTACTAATGCATAAATAATGGTATGTCTTATAATTAAGGAAGTCTCAGAATTAAAGAAATATTGTTGGTGGGGCACAGAGGTTCAGGCTTGTAATCCCTGCACTTTGGGAGGCCAAGGCAGGAAGATCACTTGAGGCCAGGAGTTTGAGACCAGCCTGGGCAACAGAGTGAGATTCTGTCTCTATAAATTAAAATAGTTTTTAAAGTAAGTATGACAAAAATAAGAGCACAGCTGCCAACCCCTCTGCACTGTGGGCAGTTTTCCTTCTTCCTTGATAACATCACTTCTAACACGGGATCTATGTGGACTGGTGACACGCCATCTGTTCAAGTTTAACTTCTTTCTCATTTTTTAGATAGCAAATACAAAGGTTAGTTCCAGGATGTTCTGTTCGCACTGCAGTGGGCGGTCTTGAGCACAACCCACTTTGGAGGGCTCGGCGCTCAGGTGTGGTAAGAGCTGGGCGGTGCAGAGCACAGAGAAAGGACATCTGCGAGGAAAGTTCCCTGATGCCTGTCAGCAAAGTGCCACTTCTCTGTGGCTGTGAGCGCAGAGAACCTGATCCTGTGGCGCGTATCTTACCTTGGTGCATAAGGCAGCTCAGCTCGGTCAACCCTTGCTCCGTCTTTTGAGACAGGCTTTATTATCCGCATTTTGTGTGAGGGGAAACTGAGGGAGGAGAGAGAATTACCTTGCTCAAGGCGACACAGCAGAGCGCACAGGTGGCAGAATCCCACCCGAGCCCGCTTCGACCCCCGGCGTGGAAACCACAGGCGCCCGCCGGGCTGCTTGTCTGGCGCTGAACTAGTAGCTGGTCCTCTCCGCCGGGCGGCCACCGCCCAGCACAGGCTCCTGCCCCGGCCCGACCCCTACTCGCCGCCAGCACCGCGTGCCTCTGCGCTACCGCGCCCACCCCGGGCTTAGTGGCGCGGGGGTGGCGGGCGCGGAGGCGGGAGGGCTGGCGCTGGCACCTGGTAGGGCAGAGCGCTGGCGGAGAGCCTGACACGTGCGGCTTGAGCACCGGGGCCGCCAGGTCCCCGCAGGCCCTGGACCGCGCCCGCGGGCAGGCAACAGGCGGTGAGTGACCAGTGGCTCGGGGTGGGGCGGAACCCCAGGATCCCGGGCCAGCGGGGTGTCTGCGTGCCCGGGCTTCTGTGCCTCGCGTCTCCCGAGGGGCCTTCGGCGACGGCCTCTCTCTTTAAGAGCATCACGAAAAAAAAAAAAAAAAAATATATATATATATATATATAATGATGATGATTATTATTAAGACTTCCAATATGATCTCATATGACTTCTCTTCATCACGGTCCTAACGTTCTGGGCACAGATGTTCGCTTGGAGCTGCTGGGTTGTAGTTTGGCTAGACGAGGGGAGGGAGCGCGCGGACTGAGCCTCTAAAGTACTGTTTCAGCCGGGGCACGGAGGGTGGGCACACCGGAAGGGAGGGGACAGCGACTGGAAAAGGGCAGAGCGCACTCCTGAGGGTCCAGCCTTGGTTCAGGCCCACAGGCGTGGCTCCCGTTGCCTGAAAATGGATATAATCTGAGTAAGATATTGCCGGGGGTGGGGGTGGGGGTCTTCCATTGTCTTGGATGAGGGTGAACTATCCCTGTCTCAGCAGGCTTTTCTGTGGCCTCTGGACTGACCCAGCGTCCCTGCGTGGCCAGTTACTAGTAGGAAGCTCTGGTGCAAGTCAGCTGGCCAGCCTCAGTTTTCTCTTCTGTGAAATGCCTCTTCATTTGCGAAATATGAGGCCCTTCTCACCTCCCTGGGACATACTAAATAGCAGCATTGTACGGGATTATGTATCTGTACCATTAGATCCAGGTCTTACGAATAGTAACCCAAAAGCATGCAAATAGACCTGGTCTAAGAACAGGGACCCCCCGCGCGATTGCTCAGGCCTGTCATCTCAGCACTTTGGGAGGCTGAGGCGGTTAGATCACTTGAGGTCAGGAGTTAAAGACCACCCTGGCCAACTTGGTGAAACCCTGTGTCTACTAAAAATATAAAAATTAGCTGGGCATGGTGCCCATGCCTATAATCCCAGCTATTCGGGAGGCTGAGGCAGGAGAATTGCTTGAATTTGGGAGGTGGAGGTTACAGTGAGCCAAGAGGGGGCCATGGCACTGCAGCCTGGGCAACAGAGCAAGACTCTGTCTTAAACATATATATGTATCAGGCCAAAATTAGTCCCTTCACTCCCATTTTTAAAACTCTAGATAATTGTTATAATCTACTGTAGAATGTGTAGATGAACATCTTTGTTGAGCACCTACCATGTACTTGGTTCTTGGATATATATTATCTAATTCTTTTAAAACATAGTGAAATTGTTGTTAGTATTCCCATTTTACAGACGTGGAAACTTACATGTTTCACACAGAGAGTTACAGGTTTCTGGCTCAAAACTGTGTTCCTTCTGTTTCCATCTCTGGCACAGGACCTTGTAACCCCCTCCACGTGAGCAAACAAGTATTGGATTCTCATTCTCCATTAATAGGTATGGTACAGTGCCCTATTTCTCTGTACAACACTTAAAGGGCCTCAGTGGCTAAGAGCTGATACTTTCCTTCCCTATTTTAATGTGAAATCCTCAATATGTTACACTCTGTCTTTGTTAGGCACAACAGGCTCTAGAAAAGTTTGCAATATGCTCTTTTCCATGTCCTGCTTCTTGAATGTTATGATGATTATATAAGCTGATAAATTCCCAAACTTTGACAAATGTAATCTTTCCTGTATTAGAATGAGTTTTAGTGTGGAAAAAACATTCTAAAGCACACATATAGTTTTTAAGGCGGAATAATCCTCCAAGTACAGTAGGTATTGGGCGTCATTTCTCAGTTGTGGATTTATTTTTGTAATGCTGCACCTGCTTTGTTCTCTACCAAATTATTTTTCATCTTAGTAATTACACTCAGCACCGCTGTCTACTCCTACATATAAATTTGTGCAGACTGGTCAGGTGTAGTGGCTCACATCTGTAATCCTGGCACTTTGGGATGCTGAGGCGGGCAGATCACCTGAGGTCAGGAGTTCAAGACTAGCCTGACCAACATTGTGAAACCCCATCTCTACTAAAAATACAAAAATTGGCCAACCGTGGTGGCACATGCCTGTAATTCCAGCTTCTTGGGAGGCTGGAGAATCGCTTGAACCCAGGAGGCAGAGGTTGCAGTGAGCTGAGATGTTGTCCGCTGCCTAGGTGACAAGAGTGAAATTTCGTCTCAAAAAAAAAAAAAAAAAAAGAAGAAGAAGAAGAAAAAAAAATGTGCAGAATAACCTAAAAAGAAAGCCAAATTCCAAAAGAATTCTTGCTCTTGGAAGTTTCTAGTGCTCTTTGCTAGTGTAACAGTGGTTTTGTTTTTTTTCCAAATAAGTATTGAACATGTACATTATGGTCCGTGCATTTGCTGGACTTAGACTTAGTGAATATAAAGAAATGTAAGACCCAGTTCATGACCTACGAAGTCAAAATCATAGGGGAAAATTCTGAGAATACTTAATATGTCTTAAATGATAGGTGGCATGAAATTAGGAGGTATAGAATCTAGTTTTAATCAAATCAATCTTTCAGTGGTAAACCAGATGAATGGGCAAAGAGAATCAAAAGCAAGGCCATCTAACGTAATTCTCATAGTGTCACTGAAAAGAAGTGATACTGCCTTTTTTCTTATCATAATAATACTAGTAGGTAGCATTGATTGAGCTGTTGCTACATACCAGGCACTCTGCCAACAGCTTGTCATTTAACTCCCACAACAATTCTGAAAGGTAGGTGCTGTTTTTATTCCCACTTTATGGATGAAGAAACTTAAGCTGAGTGGTCAAGTGATTTGTCACAGGCTATACAGTTAGAATTATCCAAGCCAAGACTTAGGTGTCCTGAGCAGATCCACTGCTCATTTCATTACTGCTCTAGTTGCACAGGAGGCTGTCCTAGGAGCTTGCACTGAAGTGATGAGAGTAAACATGGTTCAATTCCTCTTGGAGGCAGTAGCTTTGTGGCTTCAACATGGGAGCCCTGAGGCTTGCTGAGAATAATGGGGGGGGGTAAGCCTGTTCCTGCGGAGTTTAAACCAATAGAAAGGGGAAAGCAGTTCGACTAACAAGAGCATCAAGCATGGATTTTTATTTCTCAGATGCTCATGGAGTTGGAAGGAAAGCATAGAATGTAACTCTAATCCAATTGTGGATTTATGTGTGGTTTTTCTGGGTTATCTGGGTCAACTTGCAGATTTTTCTGTATGTAGAATAGGATGCTGATTATTACTTTATGTACTTGATCAAATATTAACAACTAAATTATATGCTTTCATAATGATAAACTGCTAAGTAAATGCCTACAAAAATTATTAAAATTAGAATCTTAATTAACCTCTATTTCACAATGATAAGCAGGAAAAGCAACACATTAAGTAAAATATCAGGTGATACTGAGATGGAAGGTTGTTAGTGTAGAGACTTCAGTTAATTCATAATTTATATGAGAAACCTTGAGAAACATTGTGGAATAGTCGTCACTACTTTCAGTTTTTTAATTCCCCTCCCAGGTGTGCCTCCAATTATCTTAAAATAATTGTGACATTCTTAGAAAACTCTCAAAACAATGTAATTATTTTAATATGATAATGCCTCATAGTACTTTATGAAAATACTCAGTGGTTGCTTACAGGGTGAAGCAAAACCTGGCCAGGACTTCACCATACCCAAGATTCAAAGGTAAACCTGCTGCCATTATCCACGAACAGAGTCTTCCAGACTGAGGACGTCAAAGAAAAAACCTTTCCAATAAACTAAAGAAGAAAAGTTCGTGAAAGATGCTTAATTTTCTCAATAAGGGTCAATTGCTTTCCTTTTTCTTTTTCTTTTATTTTTTTTTTATTTTTTATTTTGAGATGGAGTTTTGCTCTTGTTGCCCAGGCTGGAGTACAATGGAGCAATCTCGGTTCACTGCAACCTCCGCCTCCCAGTTCAAGCGATTCTCCTGCCTCAGCCTCCTGAGCAGCTGGGATTACAGGCATGTGCCACTATGCCTGGCTGATTTTGTATTTTTAGTAGAAACAGGTTTTCTCCATTTTGGTCAGGCTGGTCTAGAACTCCCGACCTCAGGTGATCCACCCACCTTGGCCTCCCAAAGTGCCGGGATTACAGGTGTGAGCCACCGTGCCCGGCCCAATTGCTGTTTTTAAAACAAGGAAAGGAGGCTTTGGAGTATGAAGTTACCTGCCATGGCGACAGAGGCAGAAGTGGAGGAACAAAGGATGGCGCCTGGGGCCTCTTTCCAGCACATCATCCCTCCCAATGGAAGACAGCTTATTTTATCGACAAATCTAGCAACATGCAGAGAGTGAATCAGAGAAGGTTGGAGTTTTTTAAACTTTATCGAACACTTGCCATGAGAGTTTTAGGCTTATGGGAAATATTCAAAGAAAGAAAAGAGGTCATGTAGTTTGTTTGAAAGTGTCTTGTTTCTCCAAGACTCCATCCATGTCTTGTTTCTTTCTTTTTACTGTTATATTGTAGAAATGCTTGTTCAATTTATAGGATAAAATAGTCCTCAGTACAGATGATTGAGGGGTTGGGGTTGGGTAATTCATTTCAAGTGTGATTTGTTTACACACATTTCAGGAGCCTATGATGTCAAATGGGATATATCTAAAATGGAAATAAAGACAAACAGAATTAACAGAAACAACATTCCAGAAAAAATTGAAAAAAAGAGAGAAATGAATAAAGGAACTTTTTAAAAATATATAAACAGGTCATGAAGAGGGAAAGGAGAAAACACATTGAATTAACAAAAAAGGAACAAAAATTCAGAAGTCTTTTGAATTTGAGCAAGAAAACAAAGTTCCTGTACTTGGGTGAAATTAAAGAGGAGCCAAAAGAAAAGCAATTGACCCTTATTGAGAAAATTAAACCTCTTTCATGAACTTTTCTTCCTTAGTTTATTGGAAAGTTTCGTTGTTTCATCCTCTTTTGAGGGAGGTGGGCATCAGAAGTAATGAGTCAACCTGCTGAAGAGTAAAGCATTAGGCATTATAAATGCTTTACTAGATAGGTATCATAAAGATTGTATGTAAGGTGCCTAGCATCATATCTGAAACACAATAAGAGATCAAATAACTGCAGTGTTAATATTAGTACAGTGTTAACATTAGCATTATTTTTAGTATTATGCTGCTACTGTTGCTACTGATTACAAGCAGTCTCACATCTGAAAGTAATGTTGGCTTAGAAATCAGGAGGCTGGCTGGGCGCGGTGGCTCACACCTGTTATCCCAGCACTGTGGGAGGCCGAAGCAGGCAGATCACCTGAGGTCAGGAGTTCAAGATCAGCCTGGCCAACACGGTAAAATCCTGTCTCTACTAAAAATCCAAAAATTAGCCAGGCATGGTGGCACACACCTGTATTCTCAGCTATTCGGGGGGCTGAGGCAGCAGAATCGCTTGAACCCAGGAGGCGGAGGTTGCAGTGAGCTGAGATTGCACCATTGGTCTCCAGCCTGTGTGACAGAATGAGACTGCATTTCAAAAAAAAAAAAAAAGAAAGAAAAGAAATATGCTATTAATGTTTACTTGAGTAAATCCCCTCTTTTTTTCTAGGCCATGGTTACCAATTTGTAAAGTAGGGAAGGTGTAATAAATGGCCTCTGAAGTGTTGTCTGTATACTGATTTGCTACCAGTAAAACATCTCTGTAAGTAGCGTCGCAGGCAGAAGGGAAGAATTTTGTTCTTTGCCTCATTCAGTCACCTGATCATTAACAGCATGCATTTATATGACGTTGAGACACATTTGAAACAGCTATTTGGTTGTCTGTGGTAGCCCAGGCTGAAATGTCAGCTGTCGGAGGGAAGGGAGCAGCAGGACACAGTAGTTATTAGTAACTTGTATGGCTCCTTCCTCCCCTGATTTTTAAGTTATTTGATAGTCTTAGGAATTAAGATTTGTTCATCTGGCCTAACAAAATGAACACTTCTAGTATATTGACAATCATTCATGATTCAGCGAAGAAATACAAATGAGAGAATCAACAGGGGAAATAGGAACTAGCCTCAGTGGGGTTCCTACTTTGTACTAAGTATTCTCATGAATCCATGATGCCATGAACTGTTAACAATAACTTTGTCTTAATCGTCACGGTAACTTTGTCCAGATAGGTATTACTATACCTACTGTAAGGGATGAGGAAATGGAGCTCTCACGGTCAATAGCACACAGCAGAACTGAGATCCATTCACCTTTTTCTTTTTCTTAATATCACTATTTTTTTGACCTTAATACAGTGATACAGAAGAAAAATTTGGAAGTAGAAAGTGTTCCTGCCAATATGAGATTATCACTTGTGAAAGGAAACTTAAGAGTTTTTTTTTTTTCCTAGCCTAGCACAATACGATTTGGAAGTAGCTGCATGCTTTGTGCTTCTCTCTAGAGCAATGGGGAAAGAGGTTGGTCGGGGAGTAATTGTTGCCTCTGTCTTTCTGCCGGTTGGTGTATTTCTGGTTTGTTCCCGCCCACCCACTCCCCTACCCACCATGTGAGACGTTGTTTTCACCATCTGGAAACTGTCACAACTTGAGTGATGAGTCAATGACATAGCACACTCTTTGATTTTCTGATTCAAGACAGAGTTGTTGTTTCAATATTGACCCTCTAGACAGGGCATGTGAAGGATGTTTACAGCTGACAGGAGGTTTCATTTTATTGGAACATACCTCATTTACTTGAAGGTCGTTGGGGATTCTGAACTTCTCATAAATGGAGAAGCTATTTTTACCTGGTAGTCAGAGAAAATGAGCAAGTTTGTGTTTGGATCAGTATACCACTATATAAACTCAAATTTATCTTCCATTTTACCTATTTCATATAAATATAGATGTTTATATAATATACACATATATTTTAACCTATTTAATATATAGGACATAATATATAAAAACATATTTCATATGTATCCATTTTTTAAATCCTTATAATAATTACCATCTGAGTTTTTTACTATTTGGAGAATGTTAGAGCTTCATAAATTGTGATGCATGTTGAAAATTTCTACAGAGGAGTGCTGCAGATATCTTGCATCCATTCATTCAGTTATCTTCCAGTTCAATCCATAATTTTATCTTGTGTAAGACTATTCCAAATTTTAATACAACAGCTAACATAGGGGTAGAAAAACTCCCCTCCATCCTTCTAGTGTCTTGGGTGAGTCTGAAAATTAAATTGACATTAGATTAACAGGAAAAAAATAATACAAATTTACTCATCAAATATTATGGGACACGGGAGCACATGAAGAAATGAAGACCTGAAGAAATAGTTAGAGTCAGTTACTTAAATACTGGATTGAACAAAGAATAGTAAGCTATAAATATGTGACTAAATTATGTGGGGATGCTAAAGTCTGTACAGAATTCTCTTGTTCTCATCTTCTCATCCTTGAAGATAAGGAGCTTGCAAGGTAATGAAGGAGATAGACAGGTATCTAAATAAATTAGCTCCCTTTACGGTATGTGCTAAGGCAAGAAGATGCCAGGGCGCTCTGAGGATACTGGTAGGAGGGGTCACTCTGACCTGAAGACATACGTAAGGCTTCCTGAAATCTGACCACTTCTTTCTATTGCCACTACTGCACCTGAGGCCCACGTCATCATCATCACCTGTGTCCCGCAGTCGTTTCCTAACTGGCCTGGCTGCATCCACCCAAGTCCCCAGACAAGTGTGTGTGTGTGTGTGTTAATGTAATGTGTATCTTGTTACACCCTCAATTAAAACTCAACTAAATCAGTAAAATTCCTAATTAAACACCAGTGGTTTCTCATATATTTAAGAGTAAAATCTAGGCTCCCATTTTTGGCAAACAAGTCCATAGTAAATCTGGCTCCTGCCTTCTCTAATTTCATCTCATACCATCTCCCTGCAGTCACTTTCTCCAGCTACCCTGCCCTTATTTCTGTACCTCTCCCTTGGCAAGCTCATTCGTCTGCCTCCAGGCTGTGCATTCACCATTCCTCTGTCAGGAAAAAGTGTTCCCACATATTCAGCTGGCCAGCACCAATCTTAGCCCACGTTTCGCTTCCTACAAATGCCTTCGTTGACCAGCTTCTATCCTCCCCAGGGTCTCTCCTCTTTTATAGCCTTCTTTTATTATTACCTGAACTCACCAGTTTGTTGCTTATATTTTTGTTTTCTGCCTCCATGAGAGGATGTTGTTTCCATGAGAGCTAAAATCCCTTCTGTCTTGTTCTTTATTGTATCCCAAGGCCTTGGCACTAGCAGCTGCTTAATACATATTTACTGAATGAATAACTGCATGAAAGGTGTCTGAATTGAGCTTAGATGGATGAGTAAGACTCACCCAGTGTAAGAATAGTGGGAAAGTAAAGAGAATAGCATGAAGGAAAGACACAAAGGCATGACTCGGCATGGAACGGGCAGGGGTAGAAGCAGCTCAGTGTCACTGGAGAGTGGTGTCAGCAGAGAACGGTGGTAGATGTGGCTGGTGATAGACAGGAATTAGCTCACAGAGGCCGTTGTACTCCGTGATCTTGGACTTTTTTGGTTTAGAGATGAGGAGACCTGCAGATTTTGGGTTAAATCTGTGCTTCTCAAACGTTTTAACAACAACTCACAAGAAATACATTTTATGTACCTGTGAACTGAGATCCATCCCCAGCTGTTAGAGGCTGTCACATTCATTGGCTCCTGGCTCCTTCCTCCACTTCAAAGCCAGCAGCAGCAGAGTTGAGTCCTTCATACATCGTATCTCTCTGACCCACTCTCTTGCCTTTCTTTTACACTTTTAAGGACTCCTGTGATTGCATTGGGGCCACTTGGTTAATCCGGGATAATCTTCCCATCTCAAGGTTCTCAACTTTAATCACATCTCCAAAGTGTTTTTGCCATTTGAATATGTTCACAGATTCTGGGGATTAGAGCATGGACATCTTTTTTGGGCCATTTTCCTGCCTACCACAGGGATGTTTATAGGGAATTTTCTAAAGATCATATTCCTTTCCCTCCTTTGCATCTTTCTTTCAATAGACATTTATTGAATACTAAATGTTTCCCAGTGTTAATTGCTGGTATTCAGCGGTGAGCAAGATAGTCAATGTTCCTGCTTTTATGGGGCTTATACTCTAGTATAAAAGACAGATGACAAGTAATTAAGTAAAGAAATAAGGTAGTTGCAGATTGTACCATGAAGACAATAATAAGGTGATGAGTAAAAAATCACTTGGGGAAGACCACGTTGGTCAGGGAGGGTGTGGGAGGGATAGAGATAGCGGTCAGGGAGGGGCTTCCTGGGCAAGTAACACATGAGCTGAAATCTAAAGGATATAAATACATCAGCCACACGAAAAAACAAGGGAAAATGATTCTAGCAGAGGACATGGAAAATGCAAAGTCTCCTAGGCAGCAAAGAGCATGCCTGCATTGTTCAAGGAACAGTCTGAAGGCTAGTGTGAATGGAGCAGAATGAGCCAGGCAAACATATAAAGTGATGATGGCAAGATGGGAGGAAGTGAGGCCATGCAGTGGCTGAGAGATTGTGAGCGATATGGGCTGTGGATATTTTACTAACAGCAGTAGGTACCTATTGAAGGATTTCAAACAGTGGTGGTGTGCAGCAGGTAACATGATTTGATTTATGTTTTTAAAAGGGAGTGAGCTATGTGAAAATGGCTTAGAAAGGGCAAGGCTGGATTGGAAAGACATGTTGGGGCCTAGTGTAGACTAGGGGAGAGATGACAGTGGTTTGAACAAGGGTGAGGGGACAGTTGGAATGGAGAGAAGTGCATTGATCTGTAACATGCTTTGGGGGTAAAGCTGGCAGGACTAGAGATGGTTTTGCTGTAGAAGATGAGAAAGAGGTTGGAATCAAAGATGACTTCTAGATGTTTTTAACAACTTAGGGGTAAGAATGTCATTCATTGACATAGAAAAGGCTGAAGGAAGAACCAGTTTGGAGAAGGGGTGCTAAGAGTTCAAACTGAACGCCTTGATATTGAGAAGCCTGTTAGACATTCGAGAGGTGACGCCAAGGAGACAGATGGATGAGACTGGAGCTCAGGGGGATGTGTGAGTTGGAGATCTGTGTCTGAAATCTTTAGCTTGCAGATGACATCTAGAGCCAGGGTACCAGGTGAGATCCCTAAGGAGAAAGTAGAAATAGAAAAAAAAAAAAAAAAATACCTTGAGTGTGCTAAGGTCCTCCAAGAGTTAAAAATCAAGAGGAAAAGAAAGAGTAGCCAGCAAAGACTTAGGCTAATATTATTTAGGGTTTTCCTGAATGATGACTAGGCTAGAGGTAGAGGAATCAAAGGCCACTTTCCTAGAACCCCACAGGGACAACACTGCTGTATCTCCAGCACGTAGTGTGCCTAGCACGTGAAAGGCAGACATCCATATTGAATGCATAAGTGACATTGTCTGAAGCTCTTCAGTATCTTCTGCATATGTCTAGGTAGGGGGTTAAGAGGTAAACTTTTGCTTTGCATTGGCTACCTTTTAGTGGCCTGACATCACAGAACTTCCCAGCCTACTTTATGAATTTTTGGCCTATTTTTAATAGAATTTTTAAAATGTATTATTGACCAGTGGAGCCATTTCTTAGGTTTGAATTGGAAACAAATCAGAAATTGCCAGCTTATGTTTTCTGACATATTCAAGATAAAATCACTCTGTAAAATAAATAACTAATTAAAAAACAAATAAATAAATGAGCTTCTCTAGAAAATGCAAACAACCCTTGGAATTTCTTTTTTACTGCCAAAGAGATCAATCTTTTACTACTAAGTTCCAGGTGGGTTATGAACCATTTTTCAATATATATTTCCAGAATCACATGACTGGATCAGCAACTCTAATTAGTCAAAATACTCTGTCTGATATGATGATGAAGCCTTGTTTGGAAGAAAAAGTAAAAGAAAAAGTGTTGTGTGGGACTAAGGTTCAGACAGGTTAAGTAACTTGCAGGTAGTCTCAAGCATTTAAACCCAGTTCTAAAGGACCCCAAAGCCCATTGCCATGGTCTGAATGTTTATTCCCCCTCCCAAATTCATATGTTAAAATCCTAACTCTCAAGGTGATGATATTAGGAGGCGGGGTCTTTGGGAGGTGATTGGGTCATGAAGGTAGAATTTTCACGAATGGGACTAGTGCCCATGAGAGCTCTGTTGTCCTTTCCACCATGTGAGGTCACAGCAAGAAGGCCCCATCTATGAACCATTTATGAAGTGGGCCCTCACCAGACGCCAAATCTGCTGACCTCTTGATCTTGGACTTGCCAGCCTCCAGAACTGTGAAAAATAAATTTTTGATGTTTATCATCTACCTAGTTTATGAGTATTTTGTTATAACAGCTCAAATGGACAAGGACTTCCAGTTCCTTCTCTAATCCTTTGCTGACCCCAAGAAGTTTCACTGAGATGGGGGTTGAAAGGTGGCTAAGATATTGGATTTACTAGTTTTAAAGGTATATATCATTTTTTAAAATAACAAACAAAATTTCAACAAAGTGGAGAAAAATAAAGTGATACTTGAAGCTCTTCTGAACTATTTTGGCTCTGGTATTTTCTAAATGTATTTAACATGAATGAATTTGTCTTCTTTTGCAAGGAAGAATACAAAGCTTTATACCAGAGTTGATTGTTGATGGCACATAGAGGCTGCTCATTGGCACTTATTTTTATAATCATGTGGCTGTTGATTAAAGCAAAAATAGGTAAGATATTTCTATAAGTTACTCTGTGGAAGAATTTGTGGTTTAAATTTTCCATTACAGGTGAAGTATTTATTTGCAGTAAATGTTTAGGTAGTTGGTCTTTTGTAGTCAATCTCTGTCATTTAAGTGGGTAAGTCTGGTTCTGTCTATAACTAATAGTTCTTCTATTTAATTTGCACTAATGATTAATATAGGGGTCCAATTATTTTATGTCCTCCTAAGAAAGTGGCTTAGAAATCCAGCTAGGCATCACAAATACATGTTTTACATTTCAGCACATTTTTCTTCCTGCCTCCCGCCCTCCACAAGTTCTTTTTTTTTTTTTTTTTTTTTCTGAGACAGGGTCTGGCTCTGTTATCCAGGCGACGTGCAGTAGCACAATGTTTGCAATACTCTTTTAATGCTCTTTTAACACTTTTTTTTTTTTTCTTGGTACAAGTATTTAAGTAAAAATTGTAAATCATAAATGGTGATGGAAACAGATGTGATTTATTCTGCGAAGGCTTTAGTAGTCTGGTAAATAATTTGCATATAAGAGAGGCTGGTTTTACCCAGAACTGTGTTCCTGAATGTTCTTTCAATCCTGCTTTCTCACCACTTTCCTGGCTATAGGTCTGATTATAGTTCTGATTGTAGTAATACTGTTATGAGCAGGATGCATATATTCATTCAAATACAGTTAGACTTCAATATGTTTATCTTCTGTTCTCATTACACATCACCATTATAACCAGAGACATGTAAGTTATTTATACTTGCATGATCCGATGGGGCTAATTTTATCCTGTTTTGGGGAATTACATAAACTCTTCATTTTGAAATGGGTTTATTATCACAAACTAAATATTGCATTTGTACCTTATTGCAGATGAGTGCAGGAGGGGCGATGTGACTGTGAAGCCTTCCCATGCAATTTTACTTGGATCCACTGTCAATATTTCATGCACTTTGAAGCCCAGACAAGGCTGCTTGAATGATTCCAGACATAACAAGTTAATCCTGTACAAGTTTGACAGAAGAATCAGTTTTCACCATGGCCACTCCCTCAGTTCTCAAATCACAGGTCTTCCCCTTGGTACAACCTTGTTTGTCTGCAAATTGGCCTGTATCAATAGTGATGAAATTAAAATATGCGGAGCAGAGATCTTAGTTGGTGGTGAGCATTCCATTTTGAATTTTTAAAACTTGGCAATCTTTTAGTATTTTTCATGTGTTAAGCAGAAACCCAGATACAGGTCCATGTTCTTTCTTTCCCACCACATTGAAGTATTTTATGTTGATACCGACATGAGAGCTTCAATGTGTGAAGTTCAGAAATTGAAATCTTATTTGGCAAGTCTCTCTCTCTCTCTCTGCAGTTGGATCTTTATGTCTTCTTGACTTACAAGAATGTGTTTAAAGCTACAGCCTCCTAAAAAGAAGAAAGAGATGTCTTTTTAGACTTACACAGCCCAGGATGTCTATGCAGAGTTGTGCAGCACCTCTCGCCCTCCCTAACTTAATGCCCCCCAAAATAGTTCTTCCATCCATGCTCACCTAGACCACTGGTTCTCACACTTCATAGAAGTTAAAAGAAAACATTGATCGTACTTATTGTCTTTTCCTCAGTTCTCTAGAAAACTGACTGCAGAAAAAAACAACAAAAACAAACAAACAAACAAAAAACCTGACCTGCTAACAATTCACGGGAAGGGGGTGTGGGTCAGAGGAGTTACACAGCCGCGAGGAGGCAAGAGGGACGGAGTGAGCCAGGAAAGGGACAAAAGGAAATACTAGGTGGTAACATGACTGAGCTGGCCACAGCTTCAACATAAAGTACAGCTGGTTGTTTGTGCATTTAGAGACATTACCAGGAAGAGCATATAGAAATCTCATGAAGGAGAAAGAAAGAAGAATTTAACTATCTCCCATTGGTCAAAGTTACCCTGACAGGGGATCAGTTTCCCACACTGCTGGCTTGCATCGCTCGTTCCTTGCAACAGCTGCTGGGGGATTAGAACTAAAGTGTCAGAGTCGACATCTGCAGCATGAGCCACAGTGCACAGGATGAACCAGCAGCACACCTACTGCAGTTCCCAGCCTGCAGCCCACAGCCTTGCACGTCCAACCAGGCAAGCCCGTGAGCAAGCATGAGACCTGAGGGATTTCATGGTACCCTGTGCCTCAGGGGTTCCAGAGAAGCTTTGGGGTGGCAGACAAGAGGCATGAAGAGACTAGGAAGAATTGCTATAGCAGGCTGGCTGACAAGCCTCATAGACATGGTATCTGTCATGAAGGCTATGATACAGAGCTCAGTGAGACTCTGTCCAGGAAAGATGGAAACCTCTTCTCTGTGACCCATAAGGATATATATGCATAGCTGGTGCCAGGCAATTTTCCACCAAAAGCATGGAGCAGAAGACCAAGCAAGTGGCCAAGCAGATCATTGGCAGGAGGCATAAAGTAGGCCAAGTACGCACCTTCCAGCTCAGAGCCTCCTGTTCATACCACTGTGAGTCGTGTACTTATCATTGACAGCCTGTGGTGTAGCAGAAGTGCCATGGGCTTTGAATGTCAACTCTGCCAGTAGCAGTGTACCTTAGACAACTTAAATTACCTGAGCCTCAGTTTCTCCATCTGTAATATAAAGATAATAACATCTACCTCATGAAATGGTTGTAGTCATTAGATCCCCTCTTATAAGCAAAGTGCTTAATCCCATGCAAGGCACATGGGAGGCATTTAGGTGATGGCTTCAGGCTTCTCAACAGCAACCTGGAATGTGGAAGGCAACAGAGTCCTGACTAAAAATTCTTTTCGACTTAGAATTCTATACTCAGTCAAAGTATCAGTCAAACGTGAGGGTAGAATAAAGACATTTTAAACTATGCTCAAAATATTTCCTCCCATGCACCCTTTCCCAGAGAACTCCTGGAGGCTATGCCCCACCAACACAAGTCGTTCAACAAGAAGGAGGAAAACATTAAATCTAAGAAACAAGAGAGCCAAAGGAAAAGGAGAAAGAACTTAGGAAACACTGAGGATGAGCAGTCCCAGAATGACAGCTGGTTACCAGGCATGGAGGCAACTGGTCTTATACTGGAAAGTACACAAGGATCCAAGAGAGCGGTCCTCAAGCAAATGAAATGGATAGAAGTCCCAATATATTGCAGTATATTGAACAGTGATTCAGATAATTGACTTGGAAGTTTGAAATTTTATTAACAAGAAAACTAAACAAATGGAAAAGCAAGATAATTACTAATTCTAAGATTAAAAGTTGTATAGAAAATATAAAGTTAACATAATATTCTATATGGCTCAGTCATGAGTAGTTTGTGTATATGCATAAGTATACACTGTGTAAATATATATATAAATATGTCTAAATGTATATATGTACACAGGTACATATGTATACAAGGAAGAGACTTTTGTTTTTGTTTTTGTTTTTTTTGAGATGGAGTCTTATCCTGACCCCCAGGCTGGAGTGCAGTGGTGCAATCTCAGCTCACTGCAACTTCTGCCTCCTGGGCTCCAGCAATTCTTCTGCCTCCGCCTCCCAAGTAGCTGGGATTACAGGCATGCACCACCATGCCCAGCTAATTTTTGTATTTTTAGTAGAGATTGGGTTTCACCATGTTGGCCAGACTGGTCTCCAATTCCTAAACTCACTGATCCGCCGCCCTCAGCCTCCTGAGTAGCTGGAATTATAGACATGCACCACCGTGTCTGGCTAATTTTTTTATTTTCTATTTTATTGAAGAAATTAGATTTAGATGGTGTAGACCAGGAGGACATGACTAGGGTGGGTGGATATAAGTGTCCTGACAGCAAATATCAGGTGAAGAAAGCAAATAAGTCTGTCTTTTTTTTTTTTTTTTTTTTTTTTTGAGACAAGGTCTTACTCTGTCGCCCAGGCTGGAGTGCAGTGGCACGATCTCAGCTCACTGCAACCTCCTGCCTCCTTGGTTCAAGCAATTCTCCTGCCTCAGCCTCCCTAGTAGCCGGAATTACAGGCACCCACCACCATGCCCAACTTAAGTTTTATATTTTGAGTAGAGACAGGGTTTTACCATGTTGTCCAAGCTGGTCTTGAACTCCTCACCTCAGGTGATCCACCTGCCTTGGCCTCCCAAAGTGCTGGGATTATAGGCTTGAGCCACTGTGCCCAACCAAGTCTCTCATTTTTAAAGGTTTCTAATATTTGAATGGGCATCACTCTAAAAAATGTTAATTTATTATTCCCAGGGGTAATGGAGCTAGCACTGATGTTCGCCTGTCAGGGAAAATGGTAAAATATGAAGTAAAAGGCCTGGACTTGAGTTAGCCATGCCTAAGCTGGAGCCTTGATTCTGCTGCTTCATTATTTTATAATCTTGGGCCAGATAGTTCACCTCTCTTAGTTTCCTGTCTGAAAAAATAAAGATAATAATGGTATCTACCTCATGGGGTTCTGTGCTGTCTAATTCTGAAAAACTGCACATAGCACTGGGCTAGGTGTATAGTTATAGTAAGTATTTGATCCATATTTACTACTATTATTACTGTTTCTAGAAGAAATTTATGCCTTAATGGCAAACTGGGACTTGTATGGAATCTAAAATAGCTTTTAGTTTACCTGGGTTTATGGCATGTGGGGGAGGTGTTGTCATGTTGTTGGCAGATAATAACAATTTGGTTGAAGTATCACCTGTGTGATATATAAAGTTTTGTCTTTTCTTTTTAAAGTTGCTCCAGAACAGCCTCAAAACTTATCCTGCATACAGAAGGGAGAACAAGGGACAGTGGCCTGCACCTGGGTTAGAGGACGAGACACCCACCTATACACTGAGTATACTCTACAGTGAGTGAGAGGCTGTATTTCTGCAGCTGTTTTGTAGATCTTCTCTTAAATGACATTTAGAAATAGCTGTTTTATTTATTTATTTTGAGATGGAGTTTTGCTCTGTCACCAGGCTAGAGTGCAGTGGCACATTCTCGGCTCACTGCAACCTCTGCCTCCCAGATTCAAGCAATTCTCCTGCCTCAGCCTCCTGAGTAGCTGGGACTACAGGCATGAGTCACCACACCCAACTAACTTTTGTATTTTTAGTAGAGACAGGGTTTCACCATGTAGGCCAGGATGGTCTCAGTCTCTAGACCTCATGATCCGCCCTCCTCTGCCTCCCAAAATACTGGGATTATAGGGGTGAGCCACCGTGCCTGGCCTATCTGTTTTATTTTTACCAGAAAGAAGAAACAATAGATATCTCTAGATAATTAAATACTTTTTAAAAAAGTTTCTAGTGTTGGGCCGGGCGCGGTGGCTCAAGCCTGTAATCCCAGCACTTTGGGAGGCCGAGGCGGGTGGATCACGAGGTCAAGAGATCGAGACCATCCTGGTCAACATGGTGAAACCCCGTCTCTACTAAAAATACAAAAAATTAGCTGGGCATGGTGGCACGTGCCTGTAATCCCAGCTACTCAGGAGGCTGAGGCAGGAGAATTGCCTCAACCCAGGAGGCGGAGGTTGCGGTGAGCCGAGATCGCGCCATTGCAC
>NW_022436976.1:18692067-18697030 GCF_009761245.1 Sapajus apella | reverse complement strand
AAAAAAAAAAAAAAAAAAAAAAAAAAAAAAGTTTCTAGTGTTTATAGTTAAAACTGGTTCATTTATCTACAGTATGAGAGACCTAATGTCTTGGGCCTGAGTTCTAACTCCGAGTTCTCTTCAGGGCATCCAAGACCGAAGTTATAGCTGTTCTTTCCCACTCTAGTAGGGTTAAACTGGCTGCATAAGATCTCTTCTTTATTTTGTAATTGCAGACTCTTGGGGTCATGATACATAAATAAACTCTTCCTTGTGGTAGTTTTCCATTCCCTTGGACAAGTTTCTTTTTAAAGCACATTGGCTGACTTAAGAGTCCATCAGAAGAGAGAGTCTGGGAGATTCTGTTCCTTGAAGTAGATTTCATGATCCCATTAAAGATCCAACTGATTTGTGCTATTCTTGGGTGAGGAGGAGATGGAGGAAAGGAGGGTTCTGTAGTACATCTGTTTTTTTTTTAACCTAAAGGAAATAACTACCTACATGCGAGTCTCAGTATTAGGGTAAAATAGCCCAGGATTCTACTCTGGCCACTGCTGTACTAGGATGTGACACTTCTGTGCCATAGATGTCAAGGTGGCCATGGTCCTTAGGATGATGTTTGGAACTGCCCCAGGGAGCCAAGATGACAGCAGGATCTGGGGAATTTCAGCAGCATAGGCTTGGTTACCTATCTATCTACACAAACATGAAAAAACATCTCAGTTCTACCAAAAAAGGGAGTTGGGTGAAGTGTAGTCTTATTTATGACCATATAATACAAATATTCCTGGGGCGTATCCCTTAGTCATAGATTGACCTTTAAAAATTGTCTAGAATTCTAAATATTTAAACATTTTGTTCTTTTGTACTAAAAGTAGAAAGTAGCACATGAAACATCTTGCTACCCATCTTTGTGTTTTGTTTACAGGTTAAGTGGACCAAAAAATTTAACCTGGCAGAAGCAATGTAAAGATCATTATTGTGACTATCTGGACTTCGGAATCAACCTTACCCCTGAATCGCCTGAATCCAATTTCACAGCCAAGGTCACTGCTGTCAATAGTCTTGGAAGCTCCTCTTCATTTCCATCCACATTCACATTCTTAGACATAGGTACATTTTATTTCACTTTTTGTAAGTGTCATTCATTGGTACTTCATAATTATTTTTAAAATCACTCAAGTCTTTTTTATATGTTTCAAGAAAGACAGATATTGATGGAAATTGGCCAACAGGTATAGGCAAAATATAATAGTTATTTTGATGCAAGTTAAAGGGTGCATGATTCTAGAGTTATATAAAGATGGCTATACAAAGTGGGATGTTCAACATTATTCTCTCTATAGGAGAAATTAGCCCCTGGATTCAAATCCCATGAAAGAACCAGCTAGTAATGATCTGACTAGGGAGGGTCCTGTGAGGTCATTCAAGATGCTCAGTGCAAGCCCTTCTTGGAGGACGTGTCCTTTCACCCCTATGGCTACTCCCATTGTTGTGAGATAGGCTACCTGTGGGCCTACTAGGCTAGAGCATCAAGGTGCAAACTATAAATTGTGTCTAGTCACAAATGCATCTTGTTCTGAGAATACTTACCTCCATCCCTGGGGCAAGCCAGTCCCAGTACATTTCTGAGCAAATGTAATTGGTCCAGTTGAATCAGAGCCCAATCTCAAGCATTCCAAGTTCTGATCATCCAGGCAGAATTGGGCTGCCTGAAGTTCCGACTTCACACTGTGTGCTTCTCTCCTCTTTTCCTACAACACTTCTTTGCATCTTTGCATACTTATTTGCATACATAACTATGGGTCTGATCATTGGTATTTACTGTACACTTTTCTACCACATTTCCTCTCAGGCTTCCTCTCATTTTTTTCATAGACTGTTTATCTCTAGGCTACCTCCTTGCCCCACTATTCTTTTCCTCTTTTCCTCTGTCCCTTTGCTGTGTATTTTCCTACCAACTTTTCTTCTCCTCCTGAGGCAATCATCACTAGCCACCTCTGGCTTCTCAGTCATTGGAACTCTTGGGTTTGGCACATTGGTTTTTTAAAAACCACTGGATTAAGTGCAGTTGAAATTTACCACTAATGTTGGTAGTAGTTATTTGGTAAAAATAATATTTGATTGGGGGGATTACTTTAAAGATCCAGAAGTGAATTCAACTTTCTAAAAATTTTTTTCAGTTTTGTATATTTGGTGAAATATACAAAATATACAAACTCCCTTGTATATTTTGCCAAACTGATGGTTGTACATCTCAGAACTGAGTTTTACCAAACTCTTTATAGCTCATGTCAGACAGCTGCTGATCACAGATCCTGAACTACATTTTTTTGTTTGTCCTGGTTACTAGTGAGGCCTCTTCCTCCGTGGGACATTAGAATCAACTTTCAAAAGGCTTCTGTGAGCAGATGTACCCTTCATTGGAGAGATGAGGGATTGGTACTGCTCAATCGACTCAGATATCGACCCAATAACAGCAGGCTCTGGAATATGGTAATGATCTTTAGAGTGAAGTTAAGAACATTGAGGGGTTCTTAATATTGCTGCGCAGGCCTCTGTGTTTTCATACAGCAAACTATGGAGTTTAAGAATATTTATCCCAAAAGTACACACTTGAGAACTATCAGAAAGTTATGTACATCCTCTATTGATCAAGAAATATCTTGGGCTGGGTGCCTGTAATCCCAGCACTTTGGGAGACTGAGGCGGACAGATCGTGAGGTCAAAAGAGTGAGACTATCCTGGCCGACATGGTGAAACCCCATCTCTGCTAAAAAAAAAAAAAAAAAAAATAGAATTAGCTGGGCATGGTGGTGCACATCTGTAGTGCCAGCTACTCAGGAGGCTGAGGCAGGAGACTCGCTTGAAGCTGGGAGGCAGAGGTTGCAGTGAGTCGAGATCATGCCACAGCACTCCAGACTGGGCAACAGTCTCAAAAAAAAAAAAAATCTTGAATTTAGATCTCTGATTCTGAAATTTTTAAAGTATTTGTAAACCAATATTAATTTTCTATAGTTTATTTCTAGTAGAGGATTCATTTCTCCTTATTATTTACCTCCTGTCCTGTTATTACTTGTTAGCATTTTCAAAAGATATTGAAAAGAGAAATACTAAGGAATGTCCACAGAGATTTATATAGAATTTAATATTCCAAAGGAAAGGCCTACATGTTAATATAATATTAAACATTACATGTTTTTAAATAAAAGGTACAGGATTATGATTCTTTCCAGGATTTTTATAAAATTCAATGGCTTATAATAACAAAGGATCAGGTCTACATATAGTTTATATTCAAGAGAGTATAATCAATTAAAGGGTTTTTTTAAAAGCCAGTTCTATGTTTGTGTTAAAATATTCATCACATTCTAATTGTAATCAAATAAAAAAATAATCTCTAGTGTAGAAACTGCTCCAAGGTGTTTTGAAACTCGGTAGTTTTCAATTTTTACTTGTTTTTCAGCTGATTTCAGGATCCCCGCTGAGAACCTACATAGATGGGTTCTTTCCCAGGAGATTTTATTTTTAATGAGAAGCTATTATTTCAGATTAATATTATATCTATTTAGTAAGACAGTCATTGAAATTTCTTCTCATTGAATGGTAGGTCCGAAAAACAAATAGAATCAAATGGCCTGGGGTTTTTTTTTTTTTTTTTTTTTCATTTTATGTTAAAATTATTTAAATTAGCAATCTAGTACTGATAGGCACTTTAAAAAAATGTCTCTTTCAAGGTTAATGTTACAAAGGCCAAAGGAAGACATGATTTGCTGGATCTGAAACCATTTACAGAATATGAATTTCAGATTTCCTCTAAACTACATCTTTGTAAGGGAAGTTGGAGTGATTGGAGTGAATCATTGAGAGCACAAACACCAGAAGAAGGTATGTGTCCGAAATATACATACATATCGGGAGGAACTGAGGGAGAGAGCGGGAAGATGCAATTATTTCCTTGGAATAGAATCTTTAAAGTACTGGTGCTCAATCAAAAGGCATGATTGCATTAGTTAACAAGTTAATTTTTGTATTAACTTAAGTATTGCTAGGAAATTTTTAACACTGGGTAAGTTCTACTCCTGTTTGCTATCAGTGATGTGGGTTACAGTGCTTGGTTATAACTCTTGCCTCTCTTACTATCTCAGTAACTTATTTCACAGAGCTATAACCAGTAATTAATCTCATTTCTTTGTAGTTAAAGCTTCATATATTTTTTATTTTTGATTCTTTGAAAAGTAATGTGGCTCAGTAAGCCCGATGAGAAGGAAGTAGGCTCTGGAGACATATCTTTCAAAATAAAATTTAGCATCCAGGAATCCTCTCTTCTCCAAATATTATGACATCAGACCTCAAGCCTTTGATATTCACGCTCAGATGAGAACCACCTGACCATCCATAGCTATGAAAAGGATATCAAATGTATTTTTCAGTCTGATGAATTTTTCTTTTTTGGTAATTATTGGGAAAGGGATGTTACTGAAGTATAAGAAAATATTTTATTGAAGCAAAAATGCCTATATAAACTTTATGCCAATGTTAAATCTTTGTAGACACAAGAAATAGCCATCTGAATATTAGTTTTTAAAAGCACTCATTTAGTAATACAGTAGAGAGCCTTTCATAATTTATATAAATTTGTCTCAGAGGAAAAATTTTTGGCATATAATCCATTGTTCATTATCTGGAGATTTTGTAATATTAATGTGCGAAATCTAAATTCTTATTTGTGAAACTTATGGATATGAGTGCATGTTACCTAGCCTCAAAATTAAGTTGCATTTATTTTCTGTGAGCTACTAATGGTTTTTGATAACTCATGATACTTAGCATTGATACATCAATGACATTCAAGGAACTAAAGGGCCTTTTAGCAGAATATAATACCTAATACATAATTTGTAGAATAATCTTATATTCTTCCTTACTTCTTGTATTAATTGCCTTTTTTTTTTTTTTTTTTTTTTTTAGACAGAGTCTTGCT
>NW_022436976.1:18653752-18691967 GCF_009761245.1 Sapajus apella | reverse complement strand
GTCTCACAAAGTGCTGGAATTACAGAATTGCATTTCTTTATATTAAAAAATTGTCTAAAAGTGAATTTATTCAACAAATGATAATTTATTACCACTCGTTTTATAATAAAATCTCTTAATGTTGAACGACTTGATCTCTGGTTGTCACTTTTATGATCCAGAGCTTACTCATTATATCCTTTTATTATACATAGTCAAAGTAATTTTTTTAAAGACTATCTCATGAATTATATTTTGTTTATATATGTGGTACAGATAAAATTTCTGAAAATGGGCTATATTTTATATCCAAGTTCAACATAGTAAGTAGGCTGGGAAATATTTAAGTTATATCACATTAAGCTAAACTATAAACTAGGGAAACTCTGGGCTTGTGAATTCTTGTCGTTCTTACTCACATATGATAATGACCTAGTTAGAGATGTGTGAAAATGTTTTTCTTTTCTTTTTCTTAAAGTGTTTTTCTGTTGAATTAAAAATCCTTCAAGGCAGCACAGTAACTTTCTCATTTCCTATAAAATAAACCATCACAACAATGATGCAACTCATTATGGTTATGAACTCATGGATAATTATGAATTGAACCTAGGAAGCTGGCCTATTCAGTCATTGCAGGTATTCATAAAGAGAGAAACCCATACTCTGAGACACACTACCTTTACCAAGCTCTGTTGGCTTCCTTTCTATGTCTGAATCTCCCTTTTCTATATTTGATTTTTCTGTGGGCTGTCATAGGTCTTTTTTTCTCTCACTCTAAGCTGCTTGGTTTTCACCCCTTACCCGCTATTTCTGTCATCAGTTTCTTTATGAAACACCAACTGATGTAAACCTAAAAGGTGTGAATTTTTTTTAGCATGTCTTCCTTTAACTCTTTCAATGTGTACTCATATGTAGCTTGGCATTTAAAAAGATTACTAGTGAGCTTTTTTTTTTAGGCACTCTTTAAAACTGAATGATTCTATAATAGAGCTCTTTTTTTACAGCTTTTGCTTCTCAAACTTGAGAGGAACGTAACATCTCCAGATGGATCGGGTGCAGTTGTTTATATCATTTGAACAGTGGGCGAGGGCTTCCTTTACTCCATAGGGCTCTTTCCTATGTCATTAAATTCAGCTCCTATCACTGAAAAACACTTTTTAAATGACTGCAAAATAAGGGGTAAGAGGAAAGAAGCTACTTTGCTGTGTTTAAGAGGACAGTCTTGAAATCAAATCCATCAAAGTCAGGCCTGATAGTGACACTGGGAAGAGAGCAGCCACATTTTTCTTCTAGTGGGAAAACATCCTTGAATTTGGGCTCAGGGTGCCCAGACATGCTTCAGAATATGCACAGGTATTGAGGGAAGGTGATCTCTCACCACTTAAAACACCAAGAAGAGATAAAAAATACCGGTGAATCAGCTGTTCCTTAGCACTATCTTACCAATATGTGTCTCTGTTCATTCAGCATTTTAAAAAGTCTTATTTGCAGTTTTTGATCTTGCTCAATGCTAATACAGCTAATAAAGGAAGTGTTGCATGTTCATTCATACTTGGGGCAGAGTAGTAAGGAAGAAACCCTCCCCCATCATGGTGAGGGCAGAGGTGAGGGGTGAAGGATCCCTGAAGCGGGGAAAAAACGAACAGTTCCCAGCTGCAGCCACCTCTGCCCACATTGAGAAGTTAGGAAATTCATGCACTCATTTGTAATTTAAAAATATTTATTGCCAAGATAAGACAGGTGGGAACAATTAAATATTAGAGGTTATTTTGGCATTTAAAAAAATTACTAGTGAGATTTTTTTTTTAGGTACTCTCTAAAACTGTGACTGATTCTATAATAGAGCTCTTTTTTGGCAGCCCTTTTAAATGACCGCAAACATCTCATAACGAACGGTCTAGCTTGGGGGATCGGCAAACATTTTCTCTACAGGTCCAGACAGTAAATATTTTCAGCTTTGCAGATCATATGATCTGCTACAACTACTAAAATGTGCTATTGTCACATGCAAGCAGCCATTGACAATACCTAAACAAATAGGCATAGCTGTGTTCTAATGAAACTTTATTTATGGATGCTGAAATTGGAATTTTATGTAATATTCACGTCACTAAAAAGGATTCTTCTTTTGATTTCTTTTCAACCATTATCAAGACCATTTGCTTATAGGATGTAGTTGGCTGAGCCCTAAGCTAGCTATACGTGAAAGCATCATATTTGTGTCATTTTGCCTAAGGCTTGAAAATGAATGATTCTTTTCTCTTCTAAAGAGACTTATATCAAACACTTTCACTAACAGGAAAATGTTATGTTTGAGATTCAGTTACAGTCTCTACCTCCTTCTCTCCTTCACTTGTTCTCCTCTAAGCTCAACACCTATCTTGGAAGGAAGGAATGATGGAGAACTCTTTTCAAGGAGTTATATGAAGAAGAGCAGAGATATCAAACAATCTTTTGTTGTTTTTGTTTTTGGGATCTGAGATAATACAGTGTCTTTGCAAAGGGATGAAAAGGGTCCAGCAGAGAAGGAGCAGTTAATAGCACAGGGAAGGTGGGGATGATAACTTGAGACGGATCTTTGATAAAGCGAGAGGGAGTGCGCCCCAGAACTCTAAAGAGTTGGACCATGATGGAAGATGGTTCATCCACTGGGACATCAGTAGCAGTGCTATGTTAGGGAATTGGTTGGGGTGTTTGAACGTTTTTATGGTGGAAAGAGGAAGGAATTTCCATCTGATTTCTTCCTTTTGCTCAGTGAAGTCTGAGGCAAGGTCATCTCTTTTTCATATTGGTGGCTTCTTCCACTTCAACCCTGCAGTTTTTTCCTTTACAGACAAAGTAGTTTCATCTGACTTCCATTTCTCATATTTGTATGTTTAGTCATTTGTACTCATTTTTTTTTAATCACTTGAACATATTGGCCTTTGGCTTTTTTTTTTTTCTCACATGCCTAAAATAGTTTTATCTGTATTTTGCCAGATAACATTGAGGTTAGAACTTTCAGTGACTCTGTGACAGTTGAATGTCAAAGATTCTCCTCACTATTAGCCCTTATGTTGCTTTAAGCAGCAGTGATTTGACACCTCTGGTCATGAAATGTTACACTTTGCAGATTCAACTAATGGTTTCTCTCCCATAGAGGTATACACTGCAGGTGGGCACCATTAACATTTCAGTTTACTTGCAATTTACCTTGTGAAAAGAGTATAATTCTAGAATTTGATTCTTAACTCTGTAATAATCTGTTAGGTTGTGGATGTTTAATGAGTCAATGAGTGTTCCCTTTAGATTTCTTACCAATAAGTAATTAACTGAAAACATGTACTGCTGTGGTACAAGTCAACTGGCTTTGACACTGAGTACACCCAGGTTTCCAAACCCTGATTGTGCAAATGTCTGGATTATCTAGTTTATGGAGTATTCAGGGCTTTGGTCAATGTAGTGAACTGTAATAGGAAAAGCAGAGTCTTTGGAGAGAGCAAGACCTGGCTCAGTCCTCGGCTTTGCCATTTAGCAGACCCAAGTCTTTTGTAAATCATTTAACCATTGCCAGCTTCCTTGTTCTCCCCTATAAAGCAGATGTAATCATATGCACCCTCATGTTGTATGAGGGTTAAATGAGATGATGGATATAAAGTGTCCAGACATCACCTGATAGTAGGTGGTTAGTGAATGTCACATCCCCTTTCCTTTGTTGCCTGTGCTTTTTTTCTTTTTGCATCTAAGCTAGCAGATAGAAGTCCCCGGCTTGACTCCTGGGCCACTCTTAACACTCCTGGAGAATTTAGAGCATTTTCAAAATGTTTTACATAAGCATTTCTTACCTCTAAGTCCTCACTGAAAAGGCAAATACTACCACTATTGGAAAAAGAGAGGAAATAAAAGAAGTGAATGTTTAGAAAAAACAAAAAAGAGAGGAGAGCAAGAGAGGCAGGAAAAGGAAGTGATGAAGGAAGAGGACAGGACAAAAAGAAGGCCCACCTGATGGGGATTGGAAGTACTGCAGATAAACCATCAGCCTTCTCAGAGCCAGGCGCCTGAAAGGTACAGAGCCAAGGCTATGGGCTCTGGGATAAAACTGATTTGTGTTCAAAGCCTGGCATCTCTGATGATGAGTTTGGGGACCTTATTAAGTTCCTTAACCTTTCAGCACTTCAGTTTTCAAATGCGGGAAACAACAAAAGCTGCACGTGCTGAGCACTCACCAGGTGTCTGCAGGCTCTCCTGAAATTCCCACTCCGCCCGTGTGATGTGTGGAATTCTCACCCTCCTCTGACAGATGAGGAACTAGCTGGAGGACGTGGTTAGCATTTGTTCAAAGTCATAGAGCTGGGTTTACCCCGCAGACCTGGCTCTCAAGCTCACACTGACTACTGCACTGAAGTGGCATCCTGGGTTTGAGGAGGACAGGAGTCGGAGCTGTGGATGGGCCCACACAGCACCTGCCCCCTGTGTGCGGGTACTTATGCTCCCTTTCTTTCTCTTTTGCTCTTCTCTTAGCTCCTGTTATCCAGGTGGTGGGACTTAACTTTTTAGGAATTTCTATCTGGTTAGATGGAACTTTCTTTTTTTTTGAGACAGAGTCTTATCTCACCAGGCTGGAGTGCAGTGGCGTGATCTCGCTTACTACAACCTCCACCTCCCGGGTTCAAGTGATTTTCCTGCCTCAGCCTCCCGAGTAGCTGGGACTACAGGCATGTGCCACCACGCCCAGCTAATTTTTGCATTTTTAGTAGAGACGGGGTTTCACCATTAGGCCAGGATGAGCCTCCATCTCTTGATCTCTTGATTCGCCCACCTCGGCCTCCCAAAGTGCTGGGATTACAGGCGTGAACCACCTCGCCTGGCCTAGATAGAACTTTCTAATCCAAAAAATAACCCAGTGCAGCCTCACCTCAAATAAACTCTAAGTTTCACTATTGAGGAAATTAGCTTGGCACAGCTGAAGCCTGTTTCAGGAGTTGTTTCTATTGGTTCCACTCCTGGCTATAAATCAAAACAAACCTAAGTGACTTGATAGTAGAGAAAACAAAATTACTTTACCCACTCACGTGAGCATGAACTTACGTACACACACACTCACGCTCACAGATACACACAGGAGTTGATTATTTAGTCTCTTTGCAAGTGTGTTTGGTTGAAATTAAGTTGGGCCATATTTGACCATTGTCTTATAGATTGGTGGCTATTTATTTAATGAGTTCAACCTGGGTTTTTGCATTAACTAGATAATATCACCTGATTTGCATTCAGTATTAAACAATTATTAGGAGCCTATTATATTCTAAGCACCGCACTGGGTATGTGGCATATTAAATGAGATAGGCCTTCCCTTTAAGTAGATCGTCGTCTAATGATCACAAATGAAATAATTATAACTAAAACATGATAAGTCTAGGAATGGAGATGAACACAAGGTTTGTCATTTGTATTAGTGTATTTTTTGAAGTCCAAAAAGTGTTTTTCTATATGAGTTGTATCTTTCTCTGTTGAGAATTCTTTCTGCATTTTAGTAAAAAAAAAAAAAAGAACCACATATACTTTTTAAATTAATTTATTTATTGCTCTGTCTTATGGTGCTAAAGCCATATATACTTTCCTTGGGTTATTTTAATAATGCATGTTTTAAGAGTAAGGTAAGTTCAGGTGAAGTGGCTGAAGCCTTGGGAGGCAAAGGTGGGTGGATCACTTGAGCTCAAGAGTTTGAGACCAGCCTGGGCAACATGATGAAACCCTGTCTGTACAAAAAATACAGAAATTAGCCAGGCATGGTGGCACACACCTGTAGTCCCGGCTATGCAGGAGGCTGAGGCAGGAGGATTGCTTCAGCCTGGGAGGCAGAGGTTGCAGTGAGCCGAGATTGTGCCACTGCACTCCAGCCTGAGCAAGAGAGTGAGATCCTGTCACCAAAAAAAGTAAATTAAGAAACAAATTTCTCATCATTTTTTTAGAAATTTATTTTTAAGGTAACCTTGTTTTTTTGACTTTTTGGCCAAAGATATCTATGTGCATTGTTAAGAAAAAGAAAAAATACTGGAACACACACACAAAAATTGAAATTGTCCTCTAATTCTACTCTTCCAGAATCATTTAAAAACATTTAAAGCTTTTCTACTGAGTAAATATGTAAAAATGTCTTTTTTTCTCCTTCGAAACAGAGCCTACTGGGATGTTAGATGTCTGGTACATGAAACGGCACATTGACTACAGTAGACAACAGATTTCTCTTTTCTGGAAGGTACGTTTTCAGTGTCAACTTAAAACTCAAGGGAATAATACTAGTTTCAAGGCCAAAAAATACCTATTTGCATAGTGGCTTTCATAGGAGGCTTCAGTGACTGCTAGAGCTCATTTTCTCAGACATATTCATGACACACCACACAGTGTCATGTGCCTTTGGTGGATAGGGGTGAGAGCTGAGTTCCTTCCTCCACACAGTCACATCGTTTCAATCCCACTTGCTATAAGATCAAGGTCTCTTTCCGTCCTCAGCATTTCCACCTTCTGACCCCAGCTACATCATCTCTTCTGACTGTTATCCCCTCTCTGCCCACTCCCATCTCTCCCACATAAATATACCCAGCAGTGACCATGTCATCCTCTTCACTCTTTGGGAAACAAAAGATGAGAAAGCTGTGGATGGGGATATTTAATAATAATTTTAAGTCATTGAAAAGGGAGAAAGAGGAAAGGAAGCTACCCCACTGTGGGAATACTAATAGTGGTAGAAAATAATATCAACAGGCCAGGCTGATGCCTGTAATCCCAATACTTCGGGAGGCTGAGGCAGGTGCATCATTTGAGGTCAGGAGTTAGAGACCAGCCTGGCCAACATGGTGAAACCCCGTCTCTACTAAAAATACAAAAATCAGTCTGGCGTGGTGGTGGGTACCTGTAATCCCACCTACTGGGGAGGCTGAGGCAGGAGAATCACTTGAACCCAGAAGGCAGGGGTTGCATTGAGCCAAGATGGTGCCCTCGAGCCTGGGTGACAGAGTGAGACTCTGTTTCAAAAAATAAAAAGAGAAAATAATATAAATAGGAGTAGAAAGCAGCCCTTTCTCAGGAATGGTAGTAGAACAGTAGTAAATTAAACAATCTTCCAGAAAACAGTGAAGCCTGACATTATAGAATGTGAAAGTTTGACAAAGCGCTGAAAGCTGGCATTGCCATTTTATTTAATCTTCACAAAACCCCCCTGACGTAAGTACTGGTATGCCCACTTACCTGTGAACGAGAAAACGAATGAATGAATGAAAAAAAACGAGTATCAGAGAAAGGAAGTTCTTGCCCAAAGTCACCCACCTACTAAGCACAAACCTGAGACTGAAACCTTATCCAGGACTGCTGCATCGTGACTCATCTTTGTTGAAAGAAAACGCTGTGCGATTTGAATTGAGCTACTGATTGGCAATGCTCATAAGAGGTTTCCAGGTGGACTGCCCTCCTCTTTATTTCTCAGAACTCACATCCTCTTCACTATACCTCTTCAGTTAAGGATAGAAAGTAAGTTTTGGAATTAAGAATCTGAATGAGCACAAAACCAGAAGCGTAAGAACAGCAATTGTAAAGTCCTCTGATGGGGTTCGCATGATGGATTTTGATCACTGCACTCTTCTTCAGTTTTAAAAAAATGAGTTATTTTTTCTTCTTTCTTCTCCGTCTCTCTCACACACACATAAAATGTCTGGTATAAGAGGAGACTACTATAAATAGCTTGGTGAATCATGATCAAGCTCTCTACTTTGAAACTAACACTGCAGCTCAAAATTTATTTTAAAATAAATCTACTTTTAATAGCAAGACAATTCTCAAAATAGGACATTTAGAACAGCCATAATTTGTGACTATTATAGAAAAACCCAGCTCAATTATTTCCTTTTCATTAGCAAGTGACTAGTTAAAATCAAAATTCCTCCTCTCATGTGAAGATGTCTCCTCCAAAAGTGTCCTCAACAGTGATCTGGAAAGATATGTTACGTGCTAATCTATTCCACGCCCCTCAACTCAAGGGTTTCTCTCAGTAGAATGAGGGTAATGATAGTGACATTTGCAAAGCTGATGAGACCATTGTGGGGATCAGCAAATGAGAGGACACAAACGTACAAATCACAAGGGCCACCAGTGTAAAAATCAGCAGTGCTGCATGATGCATGCTTATCCTAACGGTGAAAGCTCCATGCCTGCGTGCTTCTCACTGTAACAAAGTGAGTTTATGGCGGACGTCATCTTGGTTCTCTGAAACCAGCATCAGAGTGAAGTCAAAATAAGTATTTGTTAGCCACGGGTGATGCTTGGTAAATGTGAGTATGCGATTTCTTCTCTGCTGCCCTGATTTTATTTCTAGCTTCAGAAAGCTTAAGTTCTAAAATGAGGTCTTGGAATTTGGAGGGACTTCACGGCTCTTCTAGTTCAGCCTTCCTTTATTATAAACATGGCTCCTGCCAGGACAGACAGATGTCTCAGTGGGGACATTCTGGGACAGGGAGAATCTCACTTTGTAGTCTGCCCATGCCATGGTTGAACATCTCTTATTGTTTAGAAAATATTTCCTTCTATGTAGCCAGGATCGTGGGCCCAAGAAGAATGCTTAGGGTTGGAACTGGCTTATGATAAGAAACCAAAAAGACCAGGCACAGTGGCTCACACCTGTAATCCCAGTACTTTGCGAGGTCAAGGTGGGCAGATCACTTAAGGCCAGGAGTTCAAGACCATCCTGGCCAACATGGTGAAACCCATTGCTACCAAAATACCAAAAAAATTAGCTGGGCATGGTGATGCTCAGCTAATCTCAGCAACTTGAGAGGCCAAGGTAGGAGAATCCCTTGAACTTGGGAGGCAAAGGTTGCAGTGAGCTGAGATGGCACCACTGCACTCCAGGCTGGGCAACAGAGCAAGACTCTATCAAGAAGGGAAGAAAGGAAGGGAGGGGAAGGGGAAGGGAAGGGAAAAACAAAAAGGTAAGCACTAGAAGCTTCTACAACTTGACATCAGATGGTGGTCATCACAAGCCAACCTCAAAACCTTCAGTGACTCTCTAGTCTCAGAGGCTCCCCAACGAAAGTTGAATCCAGTCCTAAACTGTCACAGGATGCAGTCCTTTTCTGTCAAACCTGGGCTTCTTCAGTGGCCCCAAACAGGCCACTCAATTGAAGATGGGGGGATGGAAACACTGACCAGAATTACTGAACAGTTGTGCTTTGGACCACAGAAGCACAGAGTTATAGACCTCTAGAGCCAAAGGATTTAACTGGCATGTAGTCTCACTCCACATTTTAAAACACAGAAACTCAAGTGTCAAGAGGTGATTTCCAGTGAGGGGATTTCAGGTGATTTGAGTCCACTCTTATCCCAGCTTCTAACAGGGATTCCTCACACCAGCTTGGGAATTCAGGGGAGTGCCCTGGTAAAGGGACTCATCTAAGAGTCAGGCTAGCAGAAAAACTTTGCAGCCAGATCGCTTTGTGATAGGGCCCAAGTCATAGCTCACTGAGGAAAGGGAGCAAGGACATGTGTGGTGGGTTTAGTAGTTTTTTTTTTTTTCTTTGAGCAACTCTGGGAAACCAAATGCAAGAAACACCCACCACTGCAAGGAAGAGAATTTCATGTCTTGGCATCAAAGGAAGCCCCAAGTAAAACCCCATTTGCCTGTGAACAAAGTGGGAGCACGTTTCTTTTACATATGGGGAAATGTGAGACGACCTTTCACTTTTGTAGGATGTTGACATTAGAGGAGAACAAGTCTGTGCTGACTGGGTGCAGCCCCAGGGAGGCAGAGTGGGAGTGGGTGAGTGTGGGTGTGAATGGATGTGAGTGTAAGGATGTGTGTGAGTGTGTGGAAGGTGTGGGAGTATGGGTGTATGTGAGGAGTGTGTGAATGTGTAAGTACGTATGTGTGTGTGTATGATTGGAGCAGGTGTCAGTGTGTGAGGGTGTTGGTGGAGACCTTTGCTTTGTTATGGTTTGTCACTCCTTTTCCCGTGCCGTATTTTCTCCTCCAAGTACCATTTTCTCAAAAATATCTTGTCCTACTTTTTAAAATCATAGCGTTTTTTGTTGTTGCTTGTTTGAGATAGGTCTCTCAGGGTGGAGTGCAGTGGCATAATCTCAACTCACTGCAGCCTTCACCTTCTGTGCTCAAATGATCCTCCCACCTCAGCCTCCTGAGTGGCTAGGACTACAGGCCTGCCTCACCATGCCCAGCTAATCTTTGTCACAGAGACAGGTTTCACCATGTTGCCCAGGCTGGTCATGAACTCCTGGGTTCAAGCAGTCTGCCCGCCTTAATTTCCCAAAATGCTGGGACTACAGGCGTGAGCCACCACACCTGGCCCATAGCTATTTTTAAGAGGACAAATAATTTCAATGTTCAAGCCAAAAAGTACAGCCTAATCTATGAAATGAAACAAAGACACCTGGGTATTATTAAAACCACAAATGCAGGCCGGGCACGGTGGCTCAAGCCTGTAATCCCAGCACTTTGGGAGGCCGAGGCGGGTGGATCACGAGGTCAAGAGATCAAGACCATCCTGGTCAACATGGTGAAACCCCGTCTCTACTAAAAATACAAAAAATTAGCTGGGCATGGTGGCACGTGCCTGTAATCCCAGCTACTCAGGAGGCTGAGGCAGGAGAATTGCCTGAACCCGGGAGGCAGAGGTTGCGGTGAGCCGAGATCGCGCCATTGCACTCCAGCCTGGGTAACAAGAGCGAAACTCCGTCTCAAAAACAAACAAACAAACAAACAAACAAACAAACAAACAAAAAAACCACAAATGCAATAAAAGTAAAAAATGTTGCTTGATCACAAACAGCCCCAGGATTAAACCCCTTTACAAAAGGGGGCTTTTAGCAATCCTCTCCCTCAAACTTCCTTTCTCCTCTCCTATACTGTTTTATATTGTGTCCTTTGCTTTAATTAAGCATCTCAGTCCATGATTCCAATATACTTCTTTTCTAATTAAAACAGCATGTGTCTTCTAAGAAAACCACCTTTCCTATGTATATGAAAAAGATATGAGAACCAAGTAAAAGCCACATTAGCCTTTCTATAGTTTATTTAGTGTCCTCTCATTATCTTGATCATAGCAAATCACAAACTTTCCGAAATTTGTTTGAGGCCATGAGTCTGGAAGAGAAATACTCATGTTAAGCTCATTCATTCATTCAAACAAATATATGAAAGCTCCTGCGTAGCTGGGATATGAAAGTGAACAAGACAAATCCAGTCCTCGTGTCCTGGAGCTCGCAGTCCAGCAAGAGGACAGGAGTAGGCGCAGGATGCTGAGGACACTGGGGTGTTAGGGGGCAGTTCCAGGTTTAGCCGAAGGGATGATGGTTGGCCTCGCCCAGTGGAGTGGGGGAGTGGTGAGCAATCAGAGAGGGCCCCCTCTATGGATTTGACATGGAAAGGATTACTTTAGCAAAGCACTGTTCCATGGAAATAGAAGCAAGCCACAAATGTGAGCCACATGCATGATTAAAAATTTTTATATAGACAAATTTTAAAATGTAAAAAGAAACAGGTGAAATTAATTTTAATAATTTTTTTTTGAGATGGAGTCTCCCTCTGTTGCCCAGGCTGCAGTGCAGTGGTGCGATGTCAGCTCACTGCAACCTCCGCCTCCTAAGTTCTAGTGATTCAGGGGCCTCAGCCTCCCACGTTACTAGGATTACAGGCAGGCACCACCACGCCTGGCTAATTTTTGTATTTTTAGTAAAGACAAGATTTTGCCTTTGTTGGCCAGGCTGGTCTCAAACTCCAGGCTTCAAGTGATCCACCCGCCTTGGACTCCCAAAGTGCTGGGATTACAGGCATGAGCCATGGCTCTCTGTCTAATAATACATTTTATCTAACCCAGTAGATCCAAAATATTGTAATTTCACCATGTAATCAATTTTTTAAATTATTTAGATATTGTATAACCTTTTTATTCTGCTAAATCTTCAAAAACTGGTGTGTCTACTCAGTGCCAGTAAGGGCACATTGATTAAGAGTTCAGCCTCCAGACAGTAGCACATCTTGGTTTGGACTAGCCATGTTTCAAGAGCTCCATGGCTTCCTGCAGCTAGGGGCTCCCTCCCACATTCAATAGTGCAGCTCCTGTGTTTTGAAAGCAATACAGAGAGAGATAAGAAATCTCAGGCCAAGCCTAGTGGCTCGTGCCTGTAATCTCAGCACTTTGGGAGGCTGAGGTGGGTGGATCACCTAAAGTCAGGAGTTCAAGACCAGCCTGGCCAACATGGTGAAACCCTGTCTCTACTAAAAATACAAAAAAATTAGCTGGGCATGGTGGCGTATGCCTGTAAATCCAGCTACTCAGGAGGCTGAGGCCGGAGAATTGCTTGAACCTGGGAAGCGGAGGTTGTAGTGAGCCGAGATTGCGCCACTGCACTCCAGCCTGGACAACAGTGTGAGACTCCATTTCCAAAAAAAAAGAAAGAAAGAAAACTCTTGGTTTCAAAAGTGAGGAAAAGATTTGATGTTTTTTATTTATGATACAAGGTAATTCATTTTGACAAACAGCTACCCTCAAATCACAGACAATAGAACGAAAGAGATGAGAGCAAGCCCTGTATACCAATTTATGGCACAGCCTCAGAGAGACTGTTGTGAAAGGAACAGCTTATTCAGTACATTTGGTTTCTCTCTTTCTCCTTGCATTTCTCTTTGATATAAAGAATATTCCGGCCGGGCGCCTGTAATCCCAGCACTTTGGGAGGCCGAGGCAGGTGGATCACAATGTCAAGAGATCGAGACCATCCTGGTCAACATGGTGAAACCCCGTCTCTACTAAAAATACAAAAAATTAGCTGGGCATGGTGGCGCGTGCCTGTAATCCCAGCTACTCAGGAGGGTGAGGCAGGAGAATTGCCTGAACCCAGGAGACGGAGGTTGCGGTGAGCCGAGATCGCGCCATTGCACTCCAGCCTGGGTAACAAGAGCGAAACTCCGTCCCCAAAAAAAAAAAAAAAAGAATATTCCAACCTATATCACATTGCACCGAAGTGATACATTCTTTGGCCTCCTCAAATGAAAAAACTTGTTAAAAGTGGAAAGTATTATTTGGGACCTGATTTATATTGATGTAGGACCAAGGTCTATTGCAAATCCGTAGTGAGGATTAGCTGCCAGGAGCTTGGGGCATTTATAAAATTGTAGGAGCTATCCAATCCCAGAATCAATATTTAAATACAAAAGCAGCAGATGGTACAATTTAGATTGTTTTGTTGTAATATTCAACTCTATCTCCCCCTTCCCAATCCTGGTCCATCACAGGCTGGCACAGCTTTGCCAAAGATATTTTCGGAAAGAAAGGGCTGCTTTTCCTTGCTTCCTAGTCACACGTTATACCAGCTGAAAGTAGGGAATTTGGGTTGGATAGCAGAATGCGGCCAGTGCAAACAATAAGAGAGTAGGTAGCCAAGAATCAACAGGAGATAGAAAGCAGAGATGGGAAGGGCATTTTAAAGTTTTGCTTTCATAACAGTTTCTCTTATTTTTCTGTTTTTCCAGCTGCCAAACAAAATAGAAATCATTATGCCAGGGTCGCCATGGAGAGGTTTGACTCTCAATTAAATCAGTTCAGTATAGCAGAACACTGGGGAGTATCTAGGAAGTGCTAGCATGCTGCAGCAGTTAAGACCTCACCTCTTGGTAGAGCTGCACCACCTGGGTTCAAGTTCCGCTTCACTACTTATTGGCCGGGTGTCCTTGGGCAAAGTACTTACACTCTCTGTTCCTTATTTTACTCATGAGTAAAGTGTAGATCACATGAAGCTGTTGTCAAGATTAATGAGAACGTTGTGAAAAGTGTGATAAGTTATTGTTATGAGGCAAACATTGCGCATGACATTAAGGGTGCTAGCGGGAAAATAGATCCTGAGACAGACAATTTCAATGTAGTGTTTTTTAAAATGTCCAGGTGAGAGTTGTCTTTTTTTTTTTTTTTTTTTTTGAGACAGGGTCTCACTCTGTCACCCAGGTTGGAGTGCAGTGGTGCCATCTCAGCTCTCTGCAACCTCTGCCTCCTGGGTTCAAGCAATTCTTCCACCTCAGCCTCCTGAGTAGCTGTGATTATAGGCATGCACCATGATGCCCAGCTAATTTTTGTATTTTTAGTAGAAAGGGCGTTTCACCATGTTGGCCAGGCTGGTCTCGAACTCCTTACTTCAAGTGATTCACCCACCTTGGCCTCCCAAAGTGCTGGGACTACAGGCATGAACCACTGCGCATGGCTGAGGGTTGTCTTTTGAATCACTTCTTCATTTTGGACTGGAGTTACAGAAGGCAGTCATGAGTTCTAAAATCCAGATGCCCACGAAAAAACTCACATTACATGTATTTTGTAACCAACTGAATGGCATTGGTGAGACTTCTGTATAGAACTGGAGAATAAGCCGAGTCAAGATAACCTAGCTCTTCATAGACTGGTAGAAGAGTAATGTAAGTATATTAGCAAAAGTGCCAGTCATGATGATTTCTATATTACTTTAGAGTAACTGAGAGAAGGGAAGTCACAAAGAGTCTTAACCTGTGCCAAGCACTCTTTAAAGCAGTTTACCTCCCTTAACTCATTGAAGGCTCCAATAAGCCTACATTTTATAGATAAGGGCACTGAGGCTCAAAAAGGGAAAATAATTTGCCCAAGGTCATACAGCTGCCACGTGGTACAGCAAGAAAGCAAAAGATCCGTTCTAATAAGAAAAAATCAAAGTCAGCAGTATTCCAAAGCCAAAATCAAAAGAAAGAGAAGCTGTGGTTAACAGTGTTCAGATTCCCCCAGCTTTCTAAGGTCTAAATTATAGGCCCTCTTCTTTGATACAGGCTAAGCGCTGACAGTTTTTTTCTTGATTATTTGCATCAGAGGAAGTTCAGAAGTCGAACATTGCTTTATGACAAATTCAGTTTTTTTTTTAAATCTTAAGAAGAAATGATTTATCAATTCATGGAGACACCCCTCCTCCAATAGATCTTTAATTAAAAATAAAAACAGATGCATTGCATTCTGAAATGTACTGGATTTTGTCCTGTCATGGATTAGATTTACCATGTTTTTTAATGCTGAAAGCTTTCTCAGGCAGAACTCTTACAGTAGGTTTACTGAGAGAGCTGTTCACTCCTCAGTTCTCAAAGCCAAGTCCGAAAGGCTTTCCATAAGAAGTTTAAATCTTTTCCCACAGGGCAGAGCAGAAAGAAAACTGAAGGAGGGAGGCAATGGGACGGTGGTTCCTTTATAGCATACTCTTACCAATGGGAGAAGGTGACAATGACAGTAGCAACACTGGCCTGTGACCCATTCTCGGCACTGCCAGAGAAGGTACAAGACGTTGCAGGTCTTGTCTTGGAGACACTCCCAGGGATACCAGACACGTTCTGGATAGCACGCACTTCTCTCACATCCACCAGAGGGCACTCTAAAATCTCACAGGACTTTTCTGTGGGGACTATTTGAAACAGTTCCTTAACTTCCCCAAGCTTCAACATCCTCGTCAGAATGGAGAGTTATAAGAGCTAAATGGGACATTAAACATAAAGCTCCTGGCTCACGGTATGGCCCAATAAATGCTGTTCTCTCCTTTATCATTCACCCAAACCAACAGCACCAGCATACAAATAAGTTGGTCTGGGAAGAGTCGGCAGGCTCCTCCCATCTGCAGTTCTGAGCTCACAGTTTGTCTCCTGTGAGTCAGAACCTGCTAGTTCTAGAAAAAAAGGGATTCTCAGTCTCCACCCTCCCCAAACTGATGAACTCATGCTGGCTGTTGGTGCTGCATGTCAGAATGTATCAAACCTCACAAGTAGAGAAGTTGCTTTGCAATGTGTGGCTGGAAGGGTGGCTGGGGATTTCAACTATCAAATGCACCTGCCCACACCTACCAGTTCACTGTCTCAGGCTTGTCTATAGAGGTAGCAGCATGTCATAACAGAGGGAACACAGGCCTAGAAGTCGAGAACTCTGGATTCTGTGCCTCCCTTCTTCATCTGTCCATGGCCTTGAACAAGTCACTTCATGTCCCTCAGCCCGTTTTCCCACTTATAAAATGAATCATTGAATTAATTGTTAATCTGTAGACACTTCCAGTTTGGTGGTTTCTTGGTGATATTCCCTTCCATCAGGGCAAGGCATATTCCAGGAGTGATGGACTACATACACCATTTGCAAACTTTATGTTGCTTTAAAAAAAAAACAAACCCTAAATTGATTATACTGTTTTCAGCTGCCTCAGGAGACTAAGCAGCTAAATATCTGTTTTCCTATTGGCTCATTGAAGTTTTTGTCCCATGGACCCTGTTGGACCAGTTAGGGTTGTTTTTCAATTTGGTTAAGGAGACCAATTACCTAAGAAAGGATAATCCTTATTCCAAAAATTGAGTTCTACATTTTATATCAGCCTAACTCATAGGATACCATGTTTACTTCTCCAACTACTTCCATCCCATTCCCACCTTTTCACTGATATTTTCAACTCTAAAGTACGAGATGCAAAGGGGAAAATGTAAGAGTCTCGTTCCATGCCCTCTTGAAATCTGCATGATCCTTCAGAGCCACACCCCTGTTTACTAGCTTGCTGTGATCAGCTAGATTTTCACAGCAGTCACTATGCACAGTCACTGGATCCAAGATAACATTTCACCCCTTTCTTCAGCACTTTACTATTGTATTAAATGAGATTTCTGGGAGGTCTATGAAGGACAGTGAGAGCGAGGTGATAAAGACTGCTTTGCAATGTTGGAGTGGGACTGAAGCCTCTTGGGTCCCTGGCCAGAAAGAAGACTTTTGTGAGCTCAGTTAACACTTGGGAAGTGCTTTAGAGCTGGAAAAATTGGGGGGCGAGTGGAGTAACAGTCCTATCTCTGGACTTGCAGAAGAGACAGATAGGGAAGGATGGAGTGAGAGATAGCTGAGGGGATGGCCTTCCTTCACCAGAATCTGCTTTAATGTGTTGTTTTTCTCCTCTGACAAAGGGCATATTTAATAATAATAGTTTAGAACATCCTACTCTAAAAAGCACTTGCTTATTCTAATCCATACAACAGGCCTATGAGATCAGCTGTGACAGATGTTTGAAAAGCTGACTTTAGACAAGGACAGAACGCCCACACAAAGGCCCACGGCAACGTGGCATCCTCCTGGGGCACTGACCATGGTTTAAGATCTAGTTTTGGGCCTTTTGGTCCACTGGAATGGACCTGCATTAACCAAGCTTCCAGAAATGGAAATATAAAAAATTAGATGCTCTTGGATTAATTTCAGCAAAAAATGCAGCTGTAGGGCCAACCAGAAAGCTTGAGTCAGCAGATCGGAACCTTCTCTCCCAGTATGCTAATTGTTTCAGAAGCCAAATTATAATCAGAAGGCCAATTTATTCACTTAAAGTGAAAAATACAAATTATAAGTGAACCAGATGTTCACGTTAGCCCAGCCTTTCCTGAAAGATAAATGACATAGGAAACCAAATTACTAGAAGAGTTCTCGGTGAGCAAGGGCATTTGCTGACTACAGGGTGTCTTTCAGCAAAGGCAGCTGGAGGCCCCCACTCATGGAAGGGACAGCCTTGCCAAGAAAACTGTAGCTCTTAAGTCTGGTGAGCAAGCCTTGCTCTCCTTGCATTAGGCATGGATGGGCACTACCAGTGCTAGACTTGGCAACTCTTCGTATTCTATGCTTCTGTTTCCCATGGTCCTTGTCAAAACAGGGTTATAATACAAATAATTAGTTCTCTGCTTACTTTCTGGGATTGCTCCCAAATGATCTCAATTGAAATTTTTGCATTTCCAAAAGCTGTTAGTCACACGTTTATGAACAGTGTCTCAGTTTCCCAGTACAGATGGCTAATTCAATTCAGTAAGTGAAGATTTTACTAGTTTAGCTCTTGAAAATCTTCTGTTTAATGTCTTGAGCAGCAGTGCACTTTCTATAGGAAAGGTTATTTGTGCGCATGTGATCTACAAGTTTAGAAATAGAGACTCGGGGGTTGAGTGCCTTGCCCTTGGGCTGTGTTATCAGTAGAGCTGGAACTCAAATCCAGATCTTCTGAGTTCAGATTCTACACTGGTTCTATTGGAGGTGACCAAGCTGTCTACTATTAGTAAGTTTCATTTTAAAGCAAAAAAAGGAAAATCAATGTGTTCTTAAGAATTATCTTTAAAAAACATTAACTGATTTTTTATTTCCTAAATGGCAGGGAGAGAAAGGTGGGTGTTGCATAAACGTGTGTAGCAGGGCACTTGAGATGATATGAATAAAAAGGTCACTCAGTGTAGCTGCCTGCTACATCTGGACCCATGAGGTCCAGGCACAGAGTATCAGTGATCTTGTCTGGGAGTAGACAGTGAATAAATGTGTCTTGTTACAGAATCTGAGCATCTCAGAGGCAAGAGGAAAAATTCTCCACTATGAGGTGACCTTGCAGGAGCTGACAGGAGGGAAAGCCGTAACACAGAACATCACAGGACACACCTCCTGGTCCACAGTCATTCCTAGAACCGGAAGTTGGACTGTGGCTGTGTCTGCAGCAAATTCAAAAGGCAGTTCTCTGCCCACTCGTATTAACATAACAAACCTATGTGGGGCAGGTAAGTTCTAATTCTTCTTTGACATTGTCTGTGGGAAACTGTGCCTTACTCATCTCTTAAGTTCTACAGGCGCAGCCCAGGGCCAAAAATGAGTAGCTAGGAGTTCAGGCTTTGGAGTCAAAAGCTTTCAGAGGCTTTTTTTTTTTTCCCCAAGCAGCCTATGAGTAGCCTTGGACAAGTGAATGAACACCTCTGAGCTTCAGTGCCTCCTCTCTAAAATAGAAATTATATTACCTGTCTCGTAGATTCATTTTGAAACTAAATATTAATCCATAGCAGGTATTTAATACATTGTAGTTAAGAAAATACTAGTTACATTAAATGGAACACCAATACCTGACCAGCTTTTATAGAAGCAGGAGTAATACATGTTGTTAAGTTTTAGAAAACATTTTACACCTACAGTCAAAACATTTTAAAACCAAAGCTGGGCATGGTGGTGTGTACCTATAGTCCCAGCTACTCAGGAGCATGAGCGGGGAGGGTTGCTTAAGCCCAGGAGTTCCATGCCAGTCTGGGCCTCACAGTGAGACCCTCCCCCACTTCATGAAAAACAAATAAATAAATATAACCAATAATATTGAAATTCTGACTCTAAATTCTAGTAAAATTTTGTTTAACCATCGCCCTTTATTGCACAAGTTTAGACATGTATCCAATTACCTTTATCAAAAAATTCCCAACGAGATATAGAGTCTCACATTTTATAGTCATATTCTCTGAAAATTAACTTCTCAGGATAAAAGCTCATGATTAGACAAGAAAATTGATATTAATCCTATTTCTCAAGATCTGTATTATGAAAGAATTCCATATCAAGTTCATTGGCCTAAATTCAAAAAATGCCTAATAGACTAAAACTCTGTAATTAGATCCTTCCTTAAAATTCAGTATAATGATTTATCTACCAGTGGGTTTAGTAATCTTCATTTTGAAAAAGTCTCTACCAAAATACAATTACTTAATATACACTGTTAAATCTTAGTTATATATCTTTTCAGTCATATATCTGTACACATAGAGATAAAGTAGTAGATAAAATACTTAGAAGAAAATACAGGTAAATATTAATGTGTGTGTGTGTGTGTGTATATATATATATATACATATATACATATATATATACACAAGTAAACAGTATACATGTTATATACATATAACCTTGGGTTGATGTATGAGTTTGGAATTTCTCTTGGAATTCGGGTTGTTCTTACCAAAGGCCTGACTATAGGAGCTTATTTATTTTCTCAAAAAAAGAGAAGTCCAGAGGTAGACAGCATAGGGCTGATGTGACAGCGCCATGACGCCATCGGGACTCTAGGCTCCTTTCTGTTCCCTCTGCCAAGTCTGGCTTTCATCCTCATGATGGAAATGGTCCAAGATGGCTGCCAAGGCTCTAGCTATTTCCTTCTAGACAGCAGAAAAGGAAAAGAAGGGCTCAGCCCTTACTCTTAAGGAGCTTCACCCCAGGTCTCACAACAACACTTGCATTCATCAGCCTACTGGTAACCTGATCACGCCCAGCTGCAAAAGAGGCTCAAAAATATACTAAGGCAGCAATGCTCCCTTGCTAAAAGTGATGAGGAGAAGGTGTTTGTAGGCAACTGGTAATCTCTGTCTCATGTATGGAAGAGACCTAAAGCAGGAACCTTGAAGGAAAAAAAAGTACTAGCTAAAGAGAAAAACACTTCAACTTCATGCATAGTAAAATAGATTTTTTTAAAGACATCATAAATAAAGCTTTAAAATACAAATGTATTTTAAATGTAAAAATACAAATAGCAATGTAAAATACAAATAGCAATGTAAAAAAAATCACATTTTTAGCAGAAGGAGGGTTGATTTCTATATATCTATATATTTATGTATATTTCTATTTATATAACTTTTTCAAATATATGAGACTAGGGAATATGAACAGGCAACTCAAAAAAAAGTATAAAAGGAGCAATAAAGATATGAAAATGTTTACCAGCAATCAATGAGATACAAATTTTGAGAAAACCTGAGAAACCAAATCAGAGAGAAAGAGTAGGTAGAATGAGCGTACCCTATGTTGGTGAGGGTGTGGGAAAATGGTACTCTGTACATTGCTAGTGAGTGTGTAAACTGGTACAACTTACTGGAGAGCTACTTGGCAATATGTAACAAACTTTAAATGTAAACTAATATCCTTCACTTTTTTTTTGGGTGGGGTGATGGAGTCTCGCTCTGTCACCCAGGCTGGAGTGCAGTGGCACGATCTCGACTAACTGCAACCTCCTGCCTCCCGGGTTCAAGCAATTCCCCTGTCTCAGCCTCCCAAGTAGGTGGGATTACAAGGGTGCCGGCCACCATGCCAGGCTAATTTTTATATTTTTTATAGAGACGGGGTTTCACTATATTGATCAGGCTGTTCTTGAACTCCTGACCTCAGGTGATCTGCCGGCCTCAGCCTCCCAAAGTTCTGGGATTACAGGCATGAGCCACCACACCTGGCCAACTTCTATCTTTTGACTAGGAAATTTTAGCCTTAGAAATGTATACTCAGCATATCATAGGATAAGTGCTTAAAAATATAAGTACAAAGATATCTGTTGAAAAATTGTTTGAAATCGAGAAACATCATAAACAACCTAAGTGTATAATAGTAAAGAATGGACTGATTAAACTCATCATGACCCTCACCTGCCTTAATTTTATACCAACAATAAAGGGATGTTGTAGCTATGTTTTTATTCACATGGACAAATAATACATTACAAGTGAAAAGGTAAGATTTTAAAAGTGTATATGAGATGATGCCATTTTAAATATATATTTACACCCAGTGCAAGTGGCTCACAGCTCTAATCCCAGCACTTTGGGAGGCCAAGTTGAGAGGATTGCTTGAGCCTAGAATTTTCAGACCAGCCTGGCCAACCTATGGAAAAAGATACAAAGAAATAAAAAGATTAGGGCCAGGCGCAGTGGCTTATGCCTGTAATCCCAGCACTTTGGGAGGCTGAGGCAGGCAGATCACCTGAGGGTGGGAGTTTGAGACCAGCCTAACCAACATGGGAGAAACCGCATCTCTAACTAAAAATACAATATTAGCCAGGCGTAGTGACACATGCCTGTAATTCCAGCTACTCTGAAGGCTGAGACAGGAGAATCACTTGAACCCAGGAGGCGGAGGTTGTGGTGAGCTGAGATTGTGTCACTGCACTCCAGCCTGGGCAACAAAAGGGAAATTCCATCTCAAAAAAAAAAAATTAACTAAAAAAAAAAAGAAGAAGAAAAAGATTAGTCAAGTGTGGTGGCTCACACCTGTGGTCCCAGCTACTTGGGAGGATGAGGTGGGGGGATTTCTTGAGGCCGGGAGGTTGAGATTGCAGTGAGCTATGATCGTGCCCGGCACTCCAGCCTAGGTGACAAAGTGAGACTCTATCTCAAAAATAAATAAATGCGTAAACATTTACATGAGCACGTATTTTTTGAAGGGTTAAAAAGAAAGTCTAGTTGAATATAGATGGAAATGTTAACAGAAATCATCTCTACATCTGGAATTACAAGTTATTTTTCTTCCCTTTTGCGTTTTATATTTAAAAATTTGTTCTTCAGTGGCTAAGTACTGCATATGTAATTTTTAAAGTGAATTCTGTGGTTCTATTCTGCTGTTTTTAAAATGAAATATATCAAAATGACTTATTTCTTCAAACGTCACTGTAGATGGGTCTTGAGGTTTTAAACCTCATGAATGCTCTGGTCCCATTCCGGGTTCCTTAGTTAGATTTGGTAACAACTTCTTAAATGCCACATTCATCATGTTAGAGTTCACTTCTACTTTGTTCATTCAACAGTCATGTTTGAGCATCTACTATAGACAATTGGAATCCGCCTGTAGGTTAAAGATACAGTTGAGGTCCTCAACTTATATTTAGTAAAGAGGGAGGGTCAGACATATAAACAAGTGCAGTACAGTAGAATAAGCGTGAGGTTAGAGGTATCATGGGGGCTCTAAGAATAGAGGAGAGCCAAAACATGCACTTGGAGAGGAGGCCAGGAGGAGTGGCGGCATGCTTACCAAGTATGGAGAGAGAAAGTGGTGCTAGCCAGGTGAAGGAGTGCAGGTGTGCAGGCGCGAGGATTTGTTTTAAAGTGAGAGTTGAGCAGGCACAAGACTTGAAAAGAAGAACTAGGGATGAGGAAGAAGTTGAAGACGAAGGAGAGGGGGGTTTAAATAAAGTCCCTGGGGAGATGGGAGATGATGAGGAGCCAGTGACCCAGAGCGGCAAGAGGAAGTCTTCATCCTCTGAGAGTGGACAGAGGACCATTGGTCACGGAATGATAAGAATGGGGTTGATGCACAGATCGTGTACTTCAGAGCAAGACATTATCTCAAAAAAAAAAAAAAAAAAAAAAAAAAAGGCCAGGGCCGAGCATGGTGGCTCATGCCTGTAATCCCAGCACTTTGAAAGGCTGAGCGGGCAGGTCACTTGAGGCCATGAGTTCAAAACCAGCCTGGCCAGCACAGTGAAACCCCATCTCTATCAAAAAATACAAAAATTAGGGAAGCATGGTATTGTGTGCCTGTAGTCTCAGCTACACAAGAGGCTGAGGCAGGAGAATCTCTTGAACCTGGGAGGCGAAGGTTGCAGTGAGCCAAGATCATACGGCACTCTAGCCTGGGCAACGGAGTGAGAGACCCTGTCTCAAAAAAAAAAAGAAAGAAAAAGAAAAAAAAAGAAATGTATGCTAGACCAACCAATCAACAAGTAAAATGTATTAAATATTTCAAAGACCCAGCTTTTTTACTCAAGAGCTCTTGAAACTACAGGAAGAGTCAGAAGCCAATACAGTCATAAACACAGGCTCACAGAGATGGCAGAGACTGGGGCCCTAGTAGGTGAAGTAACTGAGCCAAGATCATACATCCAATAGTAGCAGAGCTACATGGAAAACCAGACCAGCCTTGGGTGAGGACTTTTTCCAAATTCCTTATGAACTTTATAACTTCATACAGAAGCTCTCAGTGAAAATGGAGTTGGGAAATGGAATGATTGAGGCTGAAGGAATAATTTTGAAAGATGACAGGAAGAAGGTGAGTTGTTAGCAGATTTTTGAAGGAGAGAACATGCCCCAGCAAACATCATGAAAGAGGAAATTCTAGGCTGGTTCCTGGCAAGTGTGGTGACTCAGAGACTGACAAACCCTCGGCAATGCCAAGTTGATTTGTTTAGCTAATTCCAGAGAAAGCAGTGGTTAGAAAGGCTCTTTGGCTATTTTACCTCAATACGTGGCAAAGGATCTTGCAAACCATAGTGTTCAATAAATACTTGCTGAATTCGTAAATTTTATTCTAAAAAAAAAAACCAAAAAACAAAAAGCCCATAGCATAACCAGGACATCAAATACCAAGGCAAGTGAAGACAAGGAACCATTGCTGGGAATCCCAGTTCCTGACAAGATGGCCAGGACAGAGTCTACAGGCTCTACCACCAAACCTGGCCCTGAAGATGCTGCTGAGATAGGGTATGGATGGCTGAGTTCCCCCTGGTGGGGAATAGTGACAAAGCCGGAAGGACCAAGGGAGCTTTCTACTTGTTTTTTATTATTTCCCTTGTTGTCCTGTTGTGATCACTGCCCAGGTATCTCCCTGATGGGGTAGGAAATTCTGGACAGTGGGCAGAGTCACTGTCAAGGAACCCCTGGAAGCTCACTGGGGAGGAGAGCCAGCAGCAGAGTGCCTGTGAGCTGGCTGGCCCTTCAGCATTTTTTCCTGCCACCCATCCCATGGGCCTGGCAGTTTCAAACAAGAATAGTAGCCCAATTCCCTCATGAAAAGCAGACCCTACCATAGAGGTACTAGTTTGATTCTGGAGGTATGTGTATGCCTAAGGGGCGCCTGGGGACAGGAAGAGCTCAGGTTGTATCACTGTGGGATCTCTGACTGGAGATTTCCAGCTGAAAAGCCCCTCCTCCCTACCCTAAACATACCTGGAGGACCGTGAGCTACAGCTGAACTTAGACTCCTCTCCCCATAGAAAAAGAGAAGCCAAGGTTGCTGACCAATCAAACTAAGTAAAACATGATCCCAAAAGAAAATATCAGGACAAATGTGAAGACCACAAGCCCTAGGAATGACAGGCAACAAACCAGTATCATAGGAAACAGAACTAATCCAACAGATAATACAAAAGATTAGAAAATATTAAAAATGTCCTTAGAAAGATAAGAGAGAATACCAAAACATGAATTGGAAACAGGTAGTTATGAAGAAAACCCAAACAGAGTCAGATGGAATGTTTAGGGGCTTTTTATGTGAAATTAAACAGATTGCTTATTCACTCTTAAATATGCATGTTTTAGCCCAAGTGTGGTGACTCATGCCTGTAATTCTAGCACTCTGGAGGCCGAGATAGGCAGATCACTTGAGGCCAGGAGTTTGAGACCAACCTGGCCAACATGGCAAAATCCTGTCTCTACTAAAAAAAAAAAAAAAAAAAAAAATTAGCTCGGTGTAATGGTGCACGCCTATAATCCCAGCTACTCGGGAGGCAGAGGTACGAGAATGGTTTGAACCTAGGAAGTGGAGGTTGCAGTGAGCCAAGATCATGCCACTTCACTCCAGCCTGTGTGACAGAGTGAGACACTGTCTCAAAAAACAAAGAAAAGGAAAAAAAGCATGTTTTATTAGAATAACCTCAAAGGGTCATTGAAGAAAATGACTTCAGTGTTTTATAGCAACAAATAATGGCAAAATTTTTTTTTAAACATTTGAAGTTTCTCATATACTTTGTCTATTTAGAAAACAAACACATTTAGTTGTTTCCATCTCTTAAACTCCAGTAGCACTACATTCTTCAAACATCATTTCATATTAGGTCTTAATGTACTTTGAACATTTTGCTAGAATAGTATTCTACTTTTGTCTGAGAGTGGTCAATTACATCTATCTTTTCCAGCATACAAACTTCAATATATTTAAAAGGATGCAAGAAAAGTTTATTGAAACAACTAACTCAGCCAGTGGGATGAATAGCAGAGAGGACTGATGTGAAGATTAAATTAGTGAGAGGAAGACTCAGGGGGGAGTTCTTCCAGAACATGTAAAAAAATGGGTAAAGGGATTGAAAGATGAGAAAAATTAAAACACGAAAAGAACAGAAATAGAAGTTACATCAACCATCTAAAAGGAAGAGAGAAGAGGAAAAAAATGGAAGGGAACAAATATTCGAAGACTGGTGATCAAGAATATTACAGAATGAAAGAAAGACATAAGATCTCAAGTGGAAAGGCCTGAGAGTGCTAAACTCAACAGCACTTTTCATTTTATCATAGTGTAAGGACCTTAAAGCCAAAGAAAAAAGTATAACAATATTGAGAGAGAAAAAAGCAAGTCACCTACGAAGGAACGAGAATCAAAAGGATACTAGATATGTCAATAACAAAACATATAAAAATGTAATAAAGTAACATCTTCAAATGGAAGAAAGAAAATAACTTTAAATCTGGAAGTGTTCAACCAGCTAAACTATCATTTACAAATGAGAGAGAACTGGTTGGGCACAGTGGCTGATACCTGTAATCTCAGCACTTTGGGAGGCTGAGGCAGGTGGATCACCTGAGATCAGGAGTTCAAGACCAGCTTTCCCAACATGGTGAAGCCCCATCTCTACTAAAAATACAAATATTAGCCGAATGTGGTGGCGTGGACCTAGCTACTTGGAGGCTGAGGCAGAGGTTGCAGTGAGCCAAGATTGTGGCACTATACTCCAGCCTGGACAACAAGAGTCAGACTCCATCTCAGAATAAATAAATTAATTAATCAATTAAAATGAAAGCTAAAAAAATTAAAATGAGAGAGAACTTAGGTAATAAATTCAGAGGAACAAGATGTAAGGAAACAATAAAGGTAAAGATAGAAATTAATAAAGTAGGCAATAGCAATATTTAAAATCCAATACAAATGATTGATAAAACCTAAAGTTCATTTGTTAAAAGCCTAATATAATAGATAAGCCTCTGTCAGCACAACTAGGATAAAAGAGAGAAAGAAGATGCAAATAAAACACCAAGCAAAACAAGAGAGAGGAATATTTTCTCCTAGTAAAAGCAAACTTTAAAACCTAGATGAAATAAACCTAAGGTTAAAAAATTTTTAAGCTAAAATTGACACAAAAAATATTTTTAAAACTTAAATAGGCCGGGCATGGTGGCTCATGCCTGTATTCCCAGCCCTTTGGGAGGCCCAGGTGGGTGGATCATGAGGTCAGGAGTTCAAGACCAGCCTGGCCAAGATGATGAAACCCCATCTCTACTAAAAATACAAAAATTAGCTGGACATAGTGGTGGGTGCCTGTAATCCCAGCTACTAGGGAGGCTAAGGCAGAGAATTGCTTGAAACCAGGAGCCAAGATGGCACCACTGCACTTCAGCCTGGGCGACAGAGAGAGACTTTGTCTAAAAAACAAACAAACAAACAAACAAACAAAACCATTTAAATAATAACTATTAAAGAAGTTGAAATAAGAATTAAAAACTTAGACCAGGCGCAGTGGCTCATGCCCATAATCCCAGCACTTTAGGAGGCCAATGCAGGCAGATCACTTGAGGTCAGGAGTTCCAGACCAGCCTGGCCAATACGGTGAAACCCCGTCTCTACAAAAATACAAAAAATTAGCCAGGCATGGTGGTGCATGCCTGTAGTCCCAATGACTCGGGAAGCTGAGGCCTGAGAATGGCTTGATTCCGGGAGGCAGAGATTACAGTGAGCCAAGATCGTGCCACTGAGCTCCAGCCTGGGTAACAGAGGAAGACTCTGCCTCAAAAAAGAAAAAAAATTAAAAAATAAAAAACTATTTCCATACAACCTGACCTCCAAAAAAGCCCCAGTTCCAAATTGTTTTACAGCTGAACTCTGAATTCAATGTTAATTCAAGTTGCTATAAAAAATATAAATAAAGCTGTACAACTCATTTTCTAAAGCTAATTTAACTTTGATATTAAAACCAGATAAAGATAGTACAAGAAAAGTTATTGCTTAAATCACTTATGAACATTGACACATAACCTGAATGAATGAGAGATTCGAATTCAACACATGTATTAAAAATTAGTGGAGGTAGGCACAGTGGCTCATGCTTCCCAGCACTTCGGGAGGCTGAGATGGGTGGATCACTTGAGGTCAGGAGTTCAAGACCAGCCTGGCCAACATGGCAAAACCCTGTCTCTACTAAAAATACAAAAATTAGCCGGGCAGCATGGCACGTGCCTGCAGTCCCAGCTACTCGGGAGGCTGAGGCAGGAGAATCACTTGAACCTGGGAGGCGGCAGTTTCAGTGGGCTGAGATCACACCATTGCACACCAGCCTGGGCAACAGAATGAGATTCTATCTCAAAAGAAAAAAAAAAAAATTAGTGGTGATACTTTCAGTTTCCAGCCTAGTATCTAAGGCACCTTGGAGGTCATCATTCTATCATAATAACAAGTAAAAACTCAACGAACGGGAAATCAACAATTTTTCTTTGACCTATGAGAAAAGTGAGGCTGTGTAGCAAGCCACTGCCCGGAAAATTGAAGGGATAGACAGGCAAATGCAGAGAATCATAAATTACCATAGCAAAAATCCCCAAGCAGAAAACTTCATGGGAATCAGGGCTGAGGTAGGAAAACCTGAACTGTAACTCACAAGCTGCTGGAGGCTCAGAACAGACACATCTGAGAGTTAAAATCTCCACTGGGGATCAGTCCTCACAGTTTTATGAGTTTCACCTTAAGGAACTTGAGCAGGGGCTGGGTGCGGTGGCTCACACCTGTAATCCCAACATTTTGGGAGGCCAAGGCAGGCGGATCACTAGAGGTCAGGAGTACAAAACCAGCCTGGCCAATATGGTGAAACCCCATCTCTAGTAAAAACACAAAAATTAGTCGGTGTGATGGTGCGTGCCTGTGATCTCAGCTACTTGGAAGGCTGAGGCAGGAAAATCACTTGAACCAAGGAGGCGGAGGTTGCAGTGAGCTGAGAGGACACAACTGCACTCTAGCAGGGGTGACAGAGTGAGACTGTCTCAAAACCAAAAAAGGGGGAGCTTCACCAGCTTCTCACAGTGAATATAAGAAAAATTCCCCATGTTTCTCTCAGGGGGAGGGAAAAAGGAACTGTTACAAAATGCATCAGAGTTGACCAAATGCAGTGGCTCACATCTGTAATCCCAGAACTTTGGGAGGCCAAGGTGGGCGGATCATTTGAGGTCAAGAGTTTGAGACCAGCCTGGCAAAACTCCATTTATACTGAAAACACAAAAATTAGCTGGGCGTGGTGGTGTGTACCTGTAATCCCAGCTACTCAGGAGGCTAAGGCAAGAGAATCACTTGAACCGGGGAGGCAGGGATTGCAGTGAACCAAGATCACACCACAGCACTTCAGCCTGGGCAAGACTCTTTCTAAAAAAAAAACCAAAAACACCAGAGCATTCTGTTCTTAACAAGGCCTGCCCTCCAAAGAAACTGTTTTAACAGGGCTAAACTATTGGAGTTCTATCAGAGCCTCACCAAACTGATGAGAGGAACACATCCAATTCCATCCTGGTCTGGCCTTCTGTGTAGAGGGAGAGGAAATACCCAACCCAATCCTCTCTAGCCTTCTAGGTGGGAGAAAGAAAATACCCAACTCCAGCCCACTGTAGCCATCCTATCCCACTTAAGCGGGGTGGAAAAACTGATAAGCACTGTGAAGTTCCCAGTCCAGGGGCAAAGGCTCACAAAAAAAACTGGGATCTAATCATAAGGTTATAGAATGCTTTCTCTCTCCCCACACCTTTCTACCACATTGCTAAAGCCCATTTACTGCAGATTCTTTTAACTCAGCAAATTATATCCACCTTACAAGAAAAAATTGTAGGGCATACAAAAAGGCAAAAACAAACAACAACAAAACAACAGTTTGTTGAGACACAGCAAGCATCAGAACCACACTTGGATATGGCAGGGATGTTGGAATTATCAGATCAGGAATTTAAAACTACTATGATTAATATGCTAAGGGCTCTCAGAGATAAAGTAGAAAACATGCAAAAAACGAAGGGCGGGGTAACCAGAGAGATGAGATTCCTAAGAAAGAAGCAAAAAAGAAATGTTAGAGATCAAAAACAGTGTAACAGAAATGAAGAATGTCTTTGATGGGTGATTCATGAAATAGACATATCTGGGGGAGGAGTTTTTGAGCTTGAAGATATGTCAATAGAAACTGCTAAAACTGAAAAGCAGAGAACAAAGACTGAAAAAACATAACAGCATATACGAAATCTGTGGGAAAACTGCAAAAGATGTAACATACACATAATGGAAATACCAGAAGATAATAAAAAAAAAAAGAAAGAAAAGAAATATTTGAAACAATGATGAATAGAATTTCTCAAATTAATGTCAGACACCAAACCGCAGACCTAGGAAGCTTAAAGAACACCAAACAGGGTAAATGCCACCCTCCAGCCACAAAAAAAACTATACCTATGTACATCATTCAAACTGCAGAAAATCAGAATAAAGAAAAACTCTTCAAAGAAGCCACAGGAAAAAGAAAACTTATCTATATGAGAGCAAAGTTAAGAATGACATCTAACTTCTTCAAAGACACCATGCAGGCCGGGCACACTGGCTCCCAGCCCTTTGGGAGGCCAAGGCAGGTGGATCACCTGAGGTCAGGAATTCGAGACCATCCTGACCAACATGGTGAAACCCTCTCTCTGATAAAAGTACAAAAATTAGCTGGGTATGATGGCATGAGCCTTGTAATCCCAGCTACTTAGGAGGCTAAGGCCGGAGAATCGCTTGAACCTGGAAGGCGGAGGTTGCAGGGAGCTGAAATTACACCACTGTACTCCAGCCTAGGCAACCAAGTTAGACTCTGTCTCAAAAAGAAACCATACAAGCAAGAAGAGAGTAGAGTAAAATATTTAAGATATTGAGAGAAAAAAGCCCACCAACCTAGCAGTCTATACCCTGTGAAATTATCCTTCAAAAGTGAGGGAGAAATAAAGACTTTCTCAGACAAACATTGAAGAAATTTGTTGCCAGCAGACCTGCCTAGTGAAAAATGTGAAATGAAGCTTTTCAGAGAGAAGGAAAATGAGATAGGTCAGATATTTGCAACTACATAGAAAAAGGAAGAACATCAACAAAGAAATAAGTGAAGGCAAAATGCAAACTTTATTCTTATTCTTAATTGATCAAACAGGTAGCAGTTTATTCAAAACAATAATGATAACAATGTATTTGATTACATATGTTTGTGTATTATAAATGCCTATGTATGCTTATGTATAAGTGAAATGAATGACAGCAATGAATCCCAGCAAGGGATAGGAGGGAGGAATTTGGATTCTTTTGCTATTTTAAGGTATTTCTGCTACCCATGAAGCAGTATGTTGTTATTTGAAAGGGGATTTGAATTAGTTGTAAATGTAGGTTGCAAACAGTAAGGAAAGCACTAAAAAAATTTTAAAAGGAATATAACTGACATACTAAAAAAATAGCAGAAAATGAAATAATATAAACTGATCCATTAAAATCACAAATGGCAGAAAAAGAATGAAAAACAAAACAAGGGACAAATGACAAAGGCAACAAATAGAAAACAGTAACACGTAGTACATATTACTTCAACTCCATCAAGTTTTTGTGAACATCATGGGACTAAACACACCAATTACAAAACAAAGTCAAAGTGGATAAAAAATAAGACCCAATTATAGTTGTCTATAAGAAACCAACTTTAAATATTTAGACACATAGGCCAGCACAGTGGCTCACACCTATAATCCCAGCAATTTGGGAGGCTGAGGCGGGTGGATCACTTGAGGTCAGGAATTCAAGACCAGCCTGGTTAACATAGTGAAACTCTATCTCTCCTAAAAATACAAAAAATAGCTGGGCATGGTGGGGCACACCTATAATCTCAGCTACTTGGGAGGCTGAGGCAGGAGAATCGCTTGAACCTGAGAGGTGAAGGCTGCAGTGAGCCGAGATCGCGCTGCGGTACTCTAGCCGGCGAGACAGAGGGAGACTATGTCTCAAAAATAAATCAACAAATTAAAAAATAGACACATATAGAGCAAATATAAAGGAATAGAGAAAGATATGCCACGTTAACGTTAATCAAAAGGAAGCTGGAGTAGCTGTATTAATTTCAGACAGAACAGACTTCAAAGCAGAGAAAGTTATCAGTGGTAATGAAGAGCATTACATAATGATAATGGAATCTTACTCTCAAAGAAAACATAACAATCTTTAATGTGTATGGACCTAACAACAACAGTCAAAATGCATGAGTCAAAAGCAGGTAGAACTGCAAGGAAAAATAGATGAATCCACTATCACAGTCAGACTTCAAGACCACTGTGTCAGAAATGGACAGACCCTGCAGACGGGACAAAGGCTGCAGACAGAAAATCATTAAAGACATAGTTGACATCAACTAAACATAATTGACATCTGTAGCCAACTTCATCTAACAACAGCATAATACACATTCTTCTCATGCTCACATGGAACCTTCACCAAGACAGACCATATTCTAGGCCATAAAATATGCCTTAACAAATTTAAAAAAATAGATATCATGCAAGTCTGCTCCCAGACCACAAGGGAAATAAACTGGAAATCAATACAGAAATATAGCTGTAAAATCCCAAAATAGATATTAAACAACACACTTCTAAATAACACATCGGTCAAAGAATAGGTCTCAAGAAAAATTTTAAAATATTTTGAACTAAATGAAAATAAATATAAAACATCAGAATTTATGGAATGCAGCAAAATCAGTGCTTAGAGGAAAATTTATAACATTGAATGAATATATTAGAAAAAAAGAGAGGTCAAGAGATCAAGACCATCCTGGCCAACATGGTGAAACCCTGTCTCTACTGAAAAAAAAAAAATTAGCTGGACATGGTGGTGTGTGCCTGTAGTCCCAGATATTCATGAGGCTGAGGCAGAAGAATCACTTGAACCCAGGAGGTAGAGGTTGCAGTGAGCCAAGATTGTGCCCCTGCACTCCAGCCTGGGTAACAGTGCAAAACTCCCCCCCACCAAAAAAAAAAAAAATTCCAGCCAGGTTAACTAAAAACAAGAGAGAAAGAGGATGAGAATTACCAATATAATAAAAAGGGGCTATCATCACTGATCTCATGGACATCAAAAGAATAATAATCAAATACTATGAACAACTCTATACCCACAAATTTGATAATCTAGATGAAATGGACCAATTCATTGAAAGACACAATCTGCCAAAATTAACACAAAAAGAAATAGACAATTTGAATAGGTCTATATCTAATAACAAAATTGAATCAATAATTAATAACCTTCCAAAGCAGAAGGAACTAGCCTCAGATGAGTTCACTGGTGAAGTCTACCAAACATTTAAGGAAAAAAAAAATCATACTAATTATCTACAATCTCTTCCAGAAGATAGAGCCAGAGAAAACACTTCCAAACTCATTCTATTAGGCCAGCATTACCCAAATACCAAAACTAAAAGTATTACAAGAAGAGAAAACTGCAGCCCAGTATCTCACATGAACATAGATACAAAAATCTTCAACAAAATATTAGCAAATCAAGTCAAGCCATATATGAAAAAAAATTATACACCAAGATGTGGTGGGATTTATCCCAGGTATGCAAGGCTGGTTCAATATTTAAAAATCCATTAATGTGACTGCTCATGGTGGCTCATGCCTGTAATCCCAGCACCTTGGGGGGCTGAGGTGGGAGGATTGCTTGAGTCCAGGAGTTTGAAACCAGCCTGGGCAAAATAGCAAGAACTTGTCTCTATTTTTTTAATTTTAAAAAAAGAAGAAAAAAATCAATTAATGCAATTCATTATATCAACAGGCTAAAGAAGAAAATCAGATGATTATATCAATAGATACAGAAAAGGCATTTTACAAAATCTAACATGAATTCATGATTAAAAACTTTTGGCAAATTAGGAAGAGAAGGTAATTTCAACTACTTGATAAAAAAAAATCTGCAAAAATCCTGCAGCTAACATCATATTTATTGGTGAGAAACTGGAAGTTTTTCCACTAAGATAAGGAACAAACCAAAGATGTCTTCTCTCACCCACTGTATTGGTGAAATAATAGATAAATAAATCAACTATACAGAATAGATAATCCAGAAATAGGCCAACATAACTATATTCAAGTGATCTTTACAAACGAACAAAGGTAATACCATGGAGCAAAGACTGTCTTTTCAGCAAATGGTGCTGGAACAACTGGGCATTCATATGCAAAAATAAATGAATCATAAACCTTAACTCCTCACAATAAATTAACTCAAAGTGCATCACAGACTTAACTATAAAGTGAAAAACTATATAACTTTCAAAAGATAATATAGGAGAAAATGTAGATGACATTGGGTATGGCAATGACTTTTTAGATACAAGACCAAGGACACGATCTATGAAAGAAAGAATTGATAAGCTGAACTTCATTAGAATTTAAAATGTCTGCTCTGTGACAGACACTACTGAGAGAGTGAAAAGACACAGACTACAGAAAATATTTACAAAAGACATACTTGGTAAAGCACTGTTATCCCAAATATACAAAGAACAACTTAAAACTTAAGAAAATTGGACAACCAATCAAAAATGAGCAAAAGATGCAACTGACACCTCATCAAAGAAGATGGCAAATAAACACATAAAATGATGATCAACATCATGTGTCATTAGACAATTGCAAATTAAAGCAACAATGAGATATCACTATACACCTACTAGAATGGCCAACATCTAAAACACTGACAACAGAAAATGCTGGCAAGGATGTAGAGTAACAGAAACCCTCATTCAATGCTAATGGGAATGCAAAATGAAACAGTTACTTTGGAGAAATTGGAAGTTTCTTACAAAACTAAACATACTCTTACCATATGATCTAGCAATCCCACTCCTTGGTATTTACCCAAATGAGCTCAAAACTTGTATCCATACAAAAACCTGCACGTGAATATTTATGTGTTTTGTCTACAATTGCCAAAACTTGGAGAAAAAAATACAAGATATTATTCAGTAGGTGCATAGATAAATAAGTGGTGGTCTTTCTAGATAATTAAATATTACTTGGTAGTAAAAACACATGAGTTCTCAAACGCTGAAAAGATATGAAGGGCCGATAGATGCATATTACTAAGTGAAAGAAACCAATCTGAAAAGGCTACATACTGCATAATTCCAGATATATTGACGTTGTGGAAAAGGCAAAACTACAGCTAGAATAAAGGATTCAGTGGTTGCAAGGGTTGGAGAACGGAGCAATGAATAAATGAAGCACTGAGGACTTTTAGGGCAGTGAAACAACTCCGTATGATACTATAATAGTGAATGCATGTTATTATACATTTGCCTAAACCACAAAATGTACAACACCAAGAATAAAACCTGATGTAAGATGGACTTTGGTGATAATGATGTGTTAGTGTAGGTTCATCGATTGTAACCAATGTTCCCCTTTGATACAGAATTTTGATATCAGGAGAAGCTATGCACATGTAGGGACAGAAGTATATGCAATATATCTATATCTTTGCTCAATTTTGTTGAAAACCTAAAACCGTTTCTGCTACTAAAAAAAAAAGTTTGTTTTTGAAAGTCTCAGCCAAAAAAGAAAACTACAGAATGATCAAGTAGGGTTGATCCCAAGAACACAAGGATGGGTCAATATCAGAAAAATGTAACCATGTAATTTATCACATTAGAACTGAAAGAGAAAGAAAAAATGATATGTTTTTACCAGATGTAAAAAAATAAAAATTTAGTTTAAAAAAGCTTTAATAAATAAATGTATTTCATAAAAATAAAAACTTTGAAAACTATGAACAAAATAAAATTTTTTAGCTTTTTAAAGACTTTCTACCAAAAACATGCAGCATACATGATCTTAATAAAACAATATACACACGTTCTCTTTAAAACTTGCAATAAGTTAAGAACCAAAAATGGAAATAAGAAATTTAATTCAAAATTGAAAGGAGGAGATGTTTTAAGTGTGTTGCTAATAAAATTATTTACATGAAACATTCAACAAGGCCAGCAGACAAATTATTAGTTTAGTAGGTTTGCCAGAATAACACACACAGATTAACAGTAGAAAAAGTAGTAGAAAATGAGATGCCATTTAAATAGCAAACCAAAAGTACTGGTTGGGCACAGTGGCTCATGCCTGTAATCCCAGCACTTTGGGAGGCCAAGATGGATGGATCACTTGAGGTCAGGAGTTTCAAGACCAGCCTGGCCAACAGAGTGGAACCCTTCTCTCTTTCTCTCTCTTTCTAATAATAGAAAATAATTTTTCTATTATTAAAATAGAAAAATTAGCTGGGCATGGATAGCAGTTGCCTATAATCCCAGCTACTCAGGAGGCTGAGACGAGAGAATTTCTTGAGCCTGGGAGACCGTGGTTGCAGTGAACTGAGACTATGCCATTGCACTGTAGCCTGGGCAGCTGAGCAAGACTCCGTCTCAAAAAAAAAAAAAAAAAAGAAAGAAGTAAAGTATAAAGTGTTTAGGAATTAACGTAACAAAGAACACATAGAAACTTTAAGGAGGAATTTTTAAAACTCCATTAAATGATATAGAAGATGACTCTGACAAACTGATGCTAAAAGCTATATGGAAGAATAAAGTTTCATGAATATCTAAGACCATTTTGAAAAAAAGAACGCCAGGCGTGGTGACTCACCACTGTATTCCCAGCACGTGGAAAGGCTGAGGTGGACGGATCACTTGAGGTCAGGAGTTGGAGACCAGCCTGGCCAACATGGTGAAATCCCGTCTCTACTAAAAATACAAAAAATTAGACAGGCATGGTGGCAGGCACCTGTAATCCCAGCTACTCAGGAGGCTGAGGCAGAAGAATCGCTTGAATCCAGGAGGTGGACGTTGTAGTGAGCCAAGATTGTACCACAGCACACCAGCCTAGGCAACAGAGGGAGATTCTGTCTCTAAATAAATAAAATAAAATAAAATAGAGCAAAAAGGAAATGACTTTACTGACCAACTAGACATTACAAAGTTTAGTAACATGAACAGTGTTTTCTGGTAAAGTGGCCTACCTAGACACAGACCCGTGATGATATGAAACTTGGTACATGACAGGGATGAGATGCCAAATGTGATGACATTGGGAAAAATTGACTCACCATGTGGAAAAGATAGTAAAATTTATTCTCTCCCTAAAAAAAACCCTTTTGTTAGATTTGAATTTAAAAACCTAAATGTGAAACATAAAACTAAAAACCAATAGGAGAAAATGTAGCTAAGTATTTTCATGACCCTAGGATGGAAGGATTTCATAAATACTATGGAAAGTACACAAATCATGGATAAATTTACCAACTTCAAAGTAGCTATATATGTGCAAGAGTAGCTATAAATGTGTCATAAAGTTATCAGAGAATTGACAGCCTAGGGTAAGATACTGTTGAAAACTGCTAAGTGACTAAAATCTAGAATATAAGAAGCTATCTGCAAATCAGAGAGAAGGCAGGAAAACCAATGGAAATGAGTGAAGTATATGAACTGGCAATTCACAGAAGGGAAAAGTCAAATAGCTAATAATGTATGAAAAGAAGCTCAGCCTCATAAGAAATCAGAAAAATGAAAATAAAACCACAATTAAATACCACTTTATAGATACCAGATTGATAAAAATTAGAAAAATCAGATAATACTAAGTATTGGTGGAGAAATGAGAACCCTCATGTGTTTCTTGCTGGAGTGTCAGCTGGCTATTTTAGAGAACAATCTGGCAGTATTTAGTAAAATAATATGTGAATTTGCTCTATAATGAAGCAATTCTATGCATATATATCCAGAAACATTCTTGTACAGACATGCAAGAATATTCATTGCATCCTTGTTGGTGTTTGCAAACACTCCAAAAGAACTTCCTGCCACTCAAAGACTGGACAAGTAAAGGGTTTAGGCAACAGTCTGAAGGAATGAGTTGGATTTACATACAGCAGCAGGATGTATATGTCCCAGAAACATAATGTTGAGTGAAAAAAAGAAAAAGCATTAGATTTATCTCCGAACACATCTCATGAAAATTCAACACATATGCACAAAATAACACTAATTTTCAAGAACAGGAATTTGTCTCAATAAATATATGAAAAATTGATTAGAAAGATGCCTAATATGTTCACTAGATTAGGCCCCTTTGAGGCTATAGAAATGGAGAAAGGAATGGGGCCAGGCGTGTTGGCTCATGCCTGTAATCCAAGCACTTTGAGAGGCTGAGGCAGGATGATCACTTGAGCCCACAGGTTTGAGATCAGCCTGGGCAACATAGCAAGTCCTCATCTCTCTCTAATAATAATAATAATAATAAATTAGCTGTGCGTGGTGTCACACGCCTGTGGTCACAGCTACTCAGGAAGCTAAGGTGGGAGGATCAGATGAATCTGAGAGGTCAAGGCTGCAGTGATCTGTGCTTACACCACTGCACTCCAGCCTGGGTGACAGAGCCAGACTCTGTCTCAAGAAAAAAAACAAATAAATGAGAGAGAGAGAGAGAGAGAGAGAAAGGGGAAAGAGAAAAAGAAAGAAGAAAGAAAGAAAGAAAGAAAGAAAAAGAAAGAAAGAAAAAGAAAGAAAGAAAGAAAGA